>NC_091439.1:50224667-50524667 GCF_964237555.1 Oryctolagus cuniculus | reverse complement strand
TAGAAGACTAGAAAATATTCTCTCATTTCTGAGAATGCATAAATTTATAACCAAACTAGATGGCAAAAAGAATGATAAGTGAAAATTAAATGTCAGCTTTTCATGAATAGAGATGAAAAATTAGAAATATTTATTAATAAACATGAACTAGCACTGTATGTATAAAATGATACATCATGATAAAATTAGCTTTTTGTGATAAAAATGCAAACATGATTTAATACTAAAAAATCCACAGGAGTCATTCACTACATTTACATTATATTATTGTATTATGTGATATATGTCCAATATAACTGGTTAGGTATTGCATATTTTTATATTTACCATGAAAATAGCATCATTTATGATTTTTGACCTGTTAGATATAAAAGGAAAAGCTAAAAACAAACAATCAAAAGAGTGGTTAAACCAGATATGTGTATGTCACATGAATGTGTCTTAGTATGTCTTGTGCTATTATGACACAGTGCCTGAGACCAGGTAATTAATAAGGAAAGGAAATTTATTTGGCTTAAGGTTCTGGAGTTTGAGGGCATGGTGCTGGCATGCAGATACAGCCTGTGTCTTGTGTTATCTCATGGCAGAAGGTGGAAAGGGAAAAAAATACAAGAACAAGAGAGCAAGAGATGGCCCAATCCACTTTTAAAACAGCTCACTCCCATGATTGTGAATTTACTCCCCAGGTAACTGCATTAATTCAGAGCTTTGATGTCTTAATCACTTCCCACCAGCCCCACCTTCCAATACTGTTATATCAGGGAGTAAGCTTCCAAGACATGGGTTTTGAGGGACCCATTAAAACTATAGCACACCAAGAGCTGCTACCTGCAATGCACACATCCCATTGTGCTGGCTAGTGTCTCAGTTGCTTTGCTTCTGATCCAGCTCCCTGCTAATGGCCTGGGAAAAGCAGCAGAAGATAGACCAAGTGCTTAGGGCCCTGCACCTATGTGGGAAACCTGGATGAAGCTCCTGGTTCCTGGCTTTGGCCCAGCTCATCCTTGGAAGATCTCCTTCTCTGTCTCTCCCTCTCTCTTTTTAGCTCTGACTTGCAAAATAAATCAATCTTAAAAAATAGCATGCCCTTTTCTGCCACTGTGAAATACTAAAGATCATCATGGAGAACTTGAAGCATCTTTGCCAACATGCCTTAGATGTATCTTCTGAAAAACAAAACAAACAAAATAAAAGGCTTTTGGGTAGTTATTGTAACTATTAATAAAGGCTCATTACTCAACTCCCTCAGCCAGAGAAACCAGGCCAGCTGCTATTTTGATCAAACAATTATTTAGGTTGACAAGGGTGGACCATGTGAGAAAACTCTAGGCAGCAGAATTTCTTTCTTTTTTTTTTAAGCATGGTGATAAATTATCCCAGAAAAATTTTCTTTGAAATGTGTGGGGCCAGGCTATGATGCAGCCGGTTAACACCCTGGCCCTGAAGTGCTGGCATCTCATGTGAGCACCAGTTTGAGACCTTGCTTCTCCACTTCCAATTCAGCTCTCTGCTTTGACCTGGGAGAGCAGTAGAAGATGGACCAAGTCGTTGGGACCCTACACTCGCTTGGGGGACCCAGAGGAAGCTCCTAGCTCCTGGCTTTGGATCAGCACAGCTCCAGCCATTACGGCCAATTGGGGAGTGAACCACAGGATGGAAGACCTCTCTCTCTCTCCTTCTCTCTCTGTCTCTCCTCTGTCTGTGTAACTCTCTCTCTGTGTGTAACTCCGACTTTCAAATAAATAAATAAATCTTAAAAAAAGAAAAATAAATTTGTGAGTATAGTATATTGAATATTAATTCAATTCTTCCTTACCACAAATTACATTGCCCTTTTTTTAACCCATTGGTTAGTGAGGATATATTTAATCCTTACTACCTAATTAATTATTCACTGGATAATAATTCTCGTTTCAGAAGTTGTCTAAATGTCAGTCTCTTCTGTAATCTATCTTGTAGCTTACCAATGTTGAAAATGCATGAGTCCTCAAGAGGAGTACAATTTCTCTTTTCTTTCGACTACAAGGATAACTAAATATTTTATTTTATTTACTTGTTTTAAAGATTGATGCATTTATTTGAAAGACAGAGTTACAGAGAGAGGGAGATACAGAGAGAGAGAAAGAGAGAGATCTTCCAACTGATGGTTTACTCCCCAAGTGTCTACAATGGCCAGTACTGTTACAGGTGGAGGGCAGGAAATTCATCCAAGTCTTCCACATGGGTGTCAGGGGCCCAAACAATTGGGCCATCCTCTCCTGTTTCTCCCAGGCCATTAGCAGGGAGCTGGATTGAAAGTGCACACAGGCGCACATATTTGCATGTATAGGAATCATTAATACACTGCATAGAAAATATTGCTTGAGTATGGGGAAAATTAGACATGGTTTATAATGCAAATGGTCCCCAACCTAAAAGTGATCCAAGTTAAATATGAGAGTGGAATAAGAGAGGGAGGAGATGTACAGTTCGACACATGCTCACCCAGACTTACCCCTAATGGTAGAGCTAGAAACCTGCCAGGGGATTCCAATTCAATCCCATCAAGGTGGCATGTACCAATGCCACCTCACTAGTCCAAGTGATTAGTTTCAGTTCATAACTGATCATAATGATAAGAGTTAAAAGGATCACGTAAACAAGACTAGTGTCTGCTAATACTAACTGATAGAATTAAAAATGAGAGAATGATCCAACACGAAAAGGATACACAGCAGACTAATAGAAGGGCAGATGTCCTAAACAGCACTCTGGCCTCAGAATCCACCCTTAAGGCATTCGGATCCAGCTTCTTGCTCATGAGAGTATTTCAGGCATGGAAAGCCAAGACACTGTGGCAAAAAAAAAAAAAAAAAAAAAAAAAAAAAAAAAAAAAAAAAAAAAAACACAACTAAATGAAAGATCTCTGTGAGTGAGATCCCAGTGGAAAGAACGGGCCATCAGAGAAGGAGGTACCTTTCTCTGAAGGGAGAGGAGAGAACTTCCACTTTGACTATGACCTTGTGGAAATAAGATCAAAGTCGGTGAAATTAAAAGGCTTGCATAGCCTTGGCAACTCATGACTAGAGCCTTGGGTGATTACTGATGCCATAAATAAGAATGTCAATTGTTAAGTCAACAACAGGAGTCACTGTGCACTTACTACCCACATAGGATTTCTGTCCTTAATGTGTTGTACTATGTGAATCAATGCTATAACTAGTACTTAAACAGTACTTTATACTTTGTGTTTCTGTGTGGGTGAAAACTGTTGAAATCTTTACTTAGTATATACTAAATTGATCTTCTGTATATAAAGATAATTGGAAATGAATCTTGATATGAATGGGATGGGAGAGGGAGCGGGAGATGGGATGGTTGTGGGTGGGAGGGAGGTTATGGGGTAAAAAGCCGCTATAATCCAAAAGTTTTACTTTGGAAATTTACGTTTATTAAATAAAATTAAAAAAAGAAAATATTGCCTGCGTATGGGGAAAATAAGACATGGTTAATAATGCAGATGGTTCCTAACTTACTATGGCTAAACTTATGACTTTATTTTTTAACTTTTATTTAATGAATATAAATTTCCAAAGTACAACTTATGTATTACAATGGCTTCCCCCCATAACATCCCTCCCACCCGCAACCCTCCCCTTTCCTACTCCCTCTCCCCTTCCATTCACATCAAGATTCATTTTCGATTCTCTTTATATACAGAAGATCAGTTTAGCATACATTAAGTAAAGATTTCAACAGTTTGCTCCCACACAGAAACATAAAGTGAAAAATACTGTTGGAGAGAACTTCCACTTTGACCATGGCCTTGTCTAAATATGATCAGAGTCGGTGAACTCAGGGGGCTTCCATAGCCTTGGCAGCTCATGACAAGAGCCTAGGGTGATTACTGATGCCATAAACAAGAGTGTCAATTTGTTAAGTCAACAGCAGGAGTCACTGTGCACTTACTCATCATGTAGGATCTTTGTCCTTAGTGTGCTGTACATTGAGATTTAATGCTATAACTAGTACTTAAACTTATGACTTTTTGAATTTGCAATAGTGTAAATTGATACACTTCAGTAGAACCATACTTCAAATTTTGGGTTTTGATCTTTCCAAGGCTAGCCACATGTGGTATTTTATTATTTCCAGATGCTGGGTAGCATCTGTAAGCCATGGTTCCCAATAACACAACAATCACAAGGGTATATGATTGATATTCTACAGTGTACTGTGTTGGCAGTGTTTTTCTGAAAATAGATATTCAATAAATTCCATAAGATATTCAATACTTTATTATAACATAGGCTTTATGGGGCCAGGACTGTGGGGTAGTAGGCTAAGCCTCAGCCTGTGGCTCCAGAATCCCATATGAGCTCCAGTTTGTGTCCCGGCTATTCCTTTTCCCATCCAGTTCTCTGCTATGACCTGGGAAAGAAGTAAAAGATGGTCCAGGTGCTCAGGCCCTTGCCCCTGTTTATGAGAACTCGAAGAAGTTCCTGGCTCCTGGCTTCAGATTGGCTCAACTCGGGCCTTGCGGCCATTTGGGGAGAGAGCCAGCAGACAGAATATCTTTCTTTCTGTCTCTCCCTATCTCCTTAACTCAAATACATAAACAAAATCTTTAAATAAATAAAAAAATAGGCTTTACATCAAATCATTTCGCCCAGCTGTAGACCAAGTTTTCTGAGCACCGTGAAGGTAGGCCAGGCTAAGCTATGATGTTCAGTAGGTTAGGCTTATTAAACACATTTTCAACTTGTGGTATTTTCAACTTCAGGTGGGTATATTGGAATATAGCCTCTTACGAAGTCGAGGAGGATCTGTATGTGCTCAGTAAATAAAGAAGAAACGGGCATAAAATAGGATAAGCAATAAAAGCATTTTAGGGGTGCGCATTGTTTCTCTGCAGGTTAAGCCAGTGCTTTAGTTTCATGTATCCCACATTCCAGAGCTGGTTTCAGTCTGCATTCCTCACCCTGTGATTCAGCTCACTGCTAAGATCCACGCAAGGCACCAGATGATGGTCCAACTACTTGAGTCTCTGTCACCCAGAGAGGCAACCCAGATGGAATTCCTGGCTCCTGGCTTCCATCTGGTCTTATCCCAGCTGTGGCAGGCATTTGGGGAGCAAACCAACAGATGAAAGATATCTGTCTTCCTCTCTGTCTCTTCCTAGATCTTGGTCACTCTGCTTTAAAATAAATGAAAACAACTTGCTAAGAATGCATGTTAATAAGCTTTATTGTGTTGTGAAGTAATATATTCAGGAAATAAATTACACAAGAAATATGACAAGAACAGGTTGGTATACTAAATATTGATTTTGCATATGTAAACAGGAGGTAAGAAAAAATAATTTTCTTTAAATGAATAAAATAGGGACCAGCATTGGAATGGGTAAAGCTGCTACCTGTGAACTGGCATCATGTATGGGTGCTGGTTCGTTTCCCAGCTGCCCTACCTCCTATCCAGCTCCATGCTATTGGCCTGGGAAAAGCAGCAGAGGATGGCTCAGGTGTTTGGGTCCTTCCCACCATGTGGCAGACCCAGATGAAGCTGCTGGCTTTGGCCTGGCCTAGCCTAGCACTGGCTATTGCATCCATCGGGGAATGAACCAGTATATAGGAGATTCTCTCTCTCCCTCTCTCTCTCTCTCTCTTTCTGAGTCTCTACCTATTTCCCTGTAACTCTTTCAAAATAATAAGTAAGTTTTCAAAAAAATTAGACATTAATTTTATCTACCGGTTATAAAAGAGTTGAATTCTGTTTTTATCAGGATATTGTGCCAGGTTATACTTTTGAAAGACAAGTTTTTATAGGCACATTAGCGTGACCTTGCTCTGCAGGTTGCCACATTCCTCAGGCCAATGCTTTCAAGAGCTTCAGTATAGGCCGGCGCCGTGGCTCACTAGGCTAATCCTCCGCCTTGCGACGCTGACACACCGGGTTCTAGTCCCGGTCGGGGCGCCGGATTCTGTCCCGGTTGCCCCTCTTCCAGGCCAGCTCTCTGCTGTGGCCTGGGAGTGCAGTGGAGGATGGCCCAAGTGCTTGGGCCCTGCACCCGCATGGGAGACCAGGAGAAGCACCTGGCTCCTGCCTTTGGATAGGCGTGGTGCGCCAGCCGCAGCACACCGGCCGCGGCGGCCATTGGAGGGTGAACCAATGGCAAAGGAAGACCTTTCTCTCTGTCTCTCTCTCACTGTCCACTCTGCCTGTAAAAAAAAAAAAAAAAAAAGCTTCAGTATAGTCAGCATGTACATGATTCTTAATTATTTTTTCTAGCCAATAGCAAATTGATAAGAATATTCTAGAGATGACTTAACTTTGGCTGCATATGAAGATAACCTGTGTCACAAATGATTGAAATAGTTCCTAACTGATTTACCACAACTGGATTTGTTGACATACTACTAGGAATGAAGACAATGTAGACACATTGGAAATATTTCTACAAACTTATTTCATAAATAAAGGTAATAAAGAGCATTGGAGTGTGTCCTGAAGGAATTTGTTTCAAGTTATAAAGAAGTGGGATTTAACCAAGTGCTGATTAAATGTACAAATATTAACAATATTCATAAGAGCCATAAACATTAATTTGACTCCCCCTTTACTCATCAAATGTACTCAGATGTGTAATAAGAATTAATAAGATGCTGTAAAGAAAACACACATTTTTACAACTTTACTGAGAAAATTGCTGATGGTAAGTTTTGTCTTAAAGAAAAAAATTTTAATGGTGTCTTACAAATATTCATCAAGGAGAAAAGTCATAGACAAGACAATAACAAGTACTGACTTAAATAAATGCATGTGTTTTCTCATTTTAGAACTTTGCTAGTAAGATTTAGTAGTCTGACATTCTGGGTCTCTTTGGTTCTTATTTCTGTTTTACAAAAACCATTCAGCCTCAACTGGATTTAATATGAAGGAGCTCAATTATTGGAATATTTGCCAAAGCACGCCTTGTTCTTTAGTATCCACCAACTGAAGAAGCACCTTTTACAATGTTGAGACATTATCTTTCTTGGAATCCTATTGCTGTATTAAATATTATGGTATATGTTGAAATAATTAAATGCATTGGCTATGATTTCTGTTAGCAACACTGTGACTATAATTCCTGCTGTTCTATAACACAATGTTAATTTTATATGGCTGACATATAGGAACCTGTGTGTCTCTTCCAATTTATCTCTCCAGTCAAGCAAGTATCAGTCATTCTGGGAATATTTGATAAAAAATAATTCACACTATAAAGGAGTGACATAATATTCCAGTCCTTAAAACTTCTATTAACCAAAAACAGATGTTAAACTGTAGTCTCTTTTATTTTTCAGATGACTAAGTTGGTCAATAACTTTTCTTGTAGTGACTTTTCCACATTTTAGTATTAGGGTTATGCCACATTCATAAAAGAAGTTGAAATGTTTTGTCTCCACATTATTTCCTGGAAAAAACTTATGCAATAAATCATTATTTCCTCAAATAATTTGAGCTTTTAGCAATGAGGACACATGGGTTTAGTGTTCTCTTTTTGGGAAGTTTTTAGTACAAAGATTCAATTTCTTTAAAAGATTGGGAGTTATTCCTGTTTTCTATTTCCTTTGTTAGTATTGGTAAATTGTCATTTTTAAGGTATTTTTCCTTTCTTCCTAAATCATCAAATTAACCCTCATAAAGTTCTTTATAATGTTCTCTTCTTACTACCTATGAAGTTATCAATTTTCTTGATCATTCCAAGAAATGTGTGACTGTTAATTTACTCTGCTCTTGGCTCATTTTCTATTTCCTTTTCTATAACTACTTAAGATAAAAATGCATTCCATTGATTTTTTAAAAACTTTCTTAGTTGGATGCAATTCATATAACATAAAATGATTTATTCAATTCAGCAGTGTTTAGTCAATTCTCCATGCTGTGTTTATAAAGCTGTCACTGTTTCTCGCTTTCCCAAATGCCTGGCAACTGCCAATCTGCTTTCTGTTTCTGGATTTACGTATTCTGGATATTCCATATAAATAAAATCTTATAATATCTGAACTTTTATATCTGGCTTCTTTTTTTAACTTTTATTTAATGAATATAAATTTCCAAAGTACAGCTTATGGATTACAATGGCTTCCCCCCCATAATGTCCCTCCCACCCACAACCCTCCCCTTTCCCACTCCCTCTCCCCTTCCATTCACATCAAGATTCATATTCGATTCTCTTTATATACAGAAGATCAGTTTAGCATACATTAAGTAAAGATTTCAACAGTTTGCTCCCACACAGAAACATAAAGTGAAAAATACTGTTTGAGTACTAGTTATAGCATTAAATCTCAATGCACAGCACACTAAGGACAAAGATCCTACATGAGGAGTAAGTGCACAGTGACTCCTGTTGTTGACTTAACAAATTGACACTCTTGTTTATGGCCTCAGTAATCACCCTAGGCTCTTGTCATGAGCTGCCAAGGCTATGGAAGCCCCCTGAGTTCACTGACTCTGATCATATTTAGACAAGGCCATGGTCAAAGTGGAAGTTCTCTCCTCCCTTCAGAGAAAGGTACTTCCTTCTTTGATGACCCATTCTTTCCACTGGGATCTCACTCGCAGAGATCTTTCATTTAGGTTTTTTTTTCCCCCAGAGTGTCTTGGCTTTCCATGCCTGAAATACTCTCATGGGCTTTTCAGCCGGATCCACATGCCTTAAGGGCTGATTCTGAGGCCAGAGTGCTGTTTAGGACATCTGCCATTCTATGGGTCTGCTGTGTATCTCACTTCCCATGTTGGATCATTCTCTCCCTTTTTTATTCTATCAGCTAGTATTTGCAGACACTAGTCTTGTTTATGTGATCCCTTTGGTTCTTAGTCCTATTATTATGATCAATTGTGAACAGAAATTGATCACCGGGACTAGTGAGATGGCATTGGTACATGCCACCTTGATGGGATTGAATTGGAATCCCCTGGTATGTTTCTAACTCTACCGTTTGAGGTAAGTCATCTTGAGCATGTCCCGAATTGCACATCTCTTCCCTCTCTTATTCCCACTCTTATATTAAACAGCGATCACTTTTCAATTATTTTTAGCACTTAAGAAGAATTGTGTATTGATTACAGTATTCAACCAAAAGTATTAAGTAGAACAAACAAAAAAAATACTAAGAGGGATAACATATTAAGTTGCTCATCAACAGTCAGGGTGAGGGCTGATCAAGTCATCGTTTCTCATAATATTCATTTCACTTTAACAGGTTTCCTTTTTGGTGCTCAGTTAGTTGTCACCTATCAAGGAGAACAAGTGGTATTTGTCCCTTTGGGATTGGCTTATTTCACTCAGCACTCAGCATAATGTTTTCCAAATTCCTAACAGGGATCACTTTTCAGTTAAAATTTAAACACCTAAGAATAATTGTGTGTTAATTACAGAGTTCAACCAATGGTACTAGAACAAAAAAAATACTAAAATGTATAAAGTATTACATTGTACATCAACCGTCAGGACAAGAGCTGATCAAGTCACTGTTTCTCATAGTGTCCATTTCACTTCAACAAGCCAGTCCCAAAGGGACAAATATCATATGTTCTCCCTGATCGGCAACAACTAACGGAGCACCAAAGGGGAAACGTGTTGAAGTGAAATGGACACTATGAGAAACAGTGACTTGATCAGCTCTATATCTGGCTTCTTTTACAAATCATGTTTTTGAGGTTTGCCCATGTAAAGGTATGTATCAGTACCTCTTTCCTTTTCACGGATGAATAAAATTACATAGCATATATATATATATATATATATATATCACATTTTGTTTGTATATATATACACATTTTGTTTATCTGTTGGTCATTTTCCTGGCATATGGTTACCACCTTCGAGCTGTTGTGAATATTGCTGCTATGGATACTTACCTTTATGTTTGATTTCTTTTGGGCATATACCTGGAAACAGAATTGCTGGATCATATCAAATTCAATGTCTAAGTTTTTGAGGACTCACCAAACTGTGTTTTACAGTGGTTCCACCATTTACATTCTCATCACTAATATATGAATATTCAAATTTCTCCAGATCCTTTCCAATACTCCTTCTTTTTTAATAATACTCAAATAGCTCAATGTGCTATTGGTGGATTTACTAGTGACTAAAATTTTGAGTTTCCTGTCATGTTTTTTTCTGGGATATTTGTATTCTTTTGATAAACATCCATGTAAATTCTTTATCCATTTTTTTCTGATAATAGGACTAATTTGATGAGCTGCTTGCAAGTAATTTACATATTAATAGCACTAAATAACTAATGGCATCCTTTGTCTATTTTAAAATTCATTTTTTGTCTATTTGTTGGTGAGTTTTAAGGGTTCTTTATCTGGACACTAGACCTTTTAATAAGAATTTTAAAAATGATTTTATTTAATTTCGCCATTGAGTATAACATTAACTACGCAATCTTCATAAGTGCCTTTTATCTTGTTGAAGAATTTCCCTTATATTCTAGTTTGTTAAGTGATTATTAAATTTTATCAAATACTTATCAGTATGGACTGAGATAATCTGTCATTTTCTGCTTCATTCTGTCAATGAAGAATTTCTGTTTCTAGATTTACATATTTTGGATATTCTATATAAATAAAATCTTATAATATCTGACCTTTTGTATCTGGCTTCTTTAAAAAAAAAGAATTACATTTTTAAATTAATTTTTAAGTTTTTTAATTTTTAAGTTAATTTTTAAAGTTTTGTTCCAACTTTATTCAAGTTATTCAAGTTTCATGCAATTGATATATACATATTTAGGAACATAATAGTAGTTCCCATAAAGTAGTTCCCATAAAGTAGTACCCAAGTTCTAACTCTTCTTCCTCTTCACTATCCCATTCCCACTCTTAATTTTTGCAGAGATCTACTTTCAGCTTACTTGATGATTGTAAGGTTAACCTTACACTAACTGAAAGTGTTCTACAAATAGCATGCAGAAAAAAAAGCACTTTTTAAAAATTTTATTTAAGTTATACAATTTTCATATGTTTCATAAATACAGATTTAGGGACATAGTGGTGCTTCCTCCCCTACCATCCCTCCCACCCACACTCCAACACTTCCTCATCCCTCTCACATCCCCATTCTTAATTTTTACAAAGATCTATTTTCAGTACACTTAAAGATGGTGTAGTTAACCCTACACTTGAAGAAAAGAAAATACTGATTCCTCAACAGAAGAAACAATGGCTGTAAAAAAAATCATCAAATCTCAAAATCTCCATTTCACTCCAATACATTACATTTTAGGTACTCTATTAGTTACTTTGGATCAGGGAAAATATATACCATCTGTCTTTTTTGGGATAGGCTTGTTTCACTAAGTATATTGGTTTCCAGTTGCATCCATCTCATTGCAAATGACAGGATTTCATTTTTTACAGCTGTCTAGTACTCCAAAGTGTATATATACCATAATTTCTTTATCCAGTCTTCAGTTGATGGACATCTGGGTTGATTCCATATCTTAGCTATTGTGAACTGAGCTGCAATAAACATGAGGATATAGATCACTCTTTCATATGTTTATTTATTTTGGTATAGGTAAATTTCCAGGAGCAGGATGGCTGGATCATATGGTAGGTCTATATTCAGATTTCTGAGATATCTCCAAACTGTCTTTCATAATGGCTGGGCCTGTTTACATTCACACTAGTAGTGGATTGGGGTATCATTTTCCCCACATCCTTGCCAAATTTGTTGTTTGTTGATTTCTATACAAGAGCCATTCTAACTGGGGTGAAGAGGAAACTCATTGTGAGTTTGATTTTGATTTCCCTAATGGCTAGTGATCCCAAGTATTTATTTTTTTCATGTTTCTATTGGCTATTTAAATTTCCTCCTTTGAAAAATGCCTGTTCAAGTCCTTTGCCCATTTCTTAACTGGACTGTTTGTTTTGTTGTTGTTGAATTTCTTGATCTCTTTATAGATTCTGGATGTTAATTCTTTATTAGTTGTGTAGTTTGCAAATCTTTTCTCCCATTCTGTTGTCTCTTCACTTTGCCTAGTGTTACTTTTGAAGTGCAGAAGCTTCTCAGCTTTGTGGTTAATTTTTGTTGGACCACACTTGCATTCCTGAGATACAGTCCCTCTCGGTTATGTTGTATAATGCTTTTAACGTGCTGTTGAATTAAGTGTGCTAGTGTTTTGTTTAGAATTTTTGTATCTATATTCCAAAGAAATACTGTCCTATCACTTTGTTTTCTTCTATTATCTTGTCTACCTATAGTATCAGTGTACTACTTACCTAATGGAATGTTTTCAGAAATTCTATCTCCTCTTCCAATTTTATGTTATCACTTTACCTTCCTGTGAATTTCATTGTGTTTATATGCTTTGGAGTTTTTTGAGATTCTCAAATATGTAGATGCACTTATTTTCTTAGATGTGGAGAAATTCTGATGATTAGTTCCTCTCAAATATTCTTTCTGCCTCTTTCAATGTTGCCTCTCTTATTTACCTTATTTATTTTAAAGACAGACACAAGATAGATGATATATAGATAGATGGATAAATAAGTAGATAATAGATAGAGATTGGGCTGGGGTCAGAGGAAACAGAGAGAGACAGGGAGAAAGAAATACTTCTGCTGGATCACTCTCCAAATGACTGGAATAGGTAGAGCTGGATCAGCCCAAATCAAGGAGCCACAACTCAATCCCAGACTCCCATATGGGTGCCAGGGAATCATATATTTGTGTTACCATCTGTTGCCTCACATATAGAAGTAAGAAGTTGGATTGGAAGCAGAGTGGGAATTTGAACCCAGGCACACTGATTTGAGATGCAGGTGTCCCAAGCAGCAACTTAACTGCTGTGCCAAACACCCACCCTACCTTCTTTCTGTAACTATCCTTATGCTTATGTTAATTAGCTTGATAATGTCCCATGGGTCTCTTAGTCTCCATACATTTTTCTTCATTCTGTTTTTCTGTTCCTGTGACTAGATAATTTCAATTGTTTCATCTGATGTTCTCATGTTTTTCCCTCTGCATATTCTAATCTGTTATTGAAACAATCTAGTGAATCTTTTCTATTCTAGTTTATTATATTTTTCAGCTTTGGAAATTTTGTTTTAATTGCTGTCAGTTATATTTATTGAATTCTCTTTCAGTTGATTCATTGTGTTGGATTCATTTGCTTCTTTGCCTATATATTTTTTCAGTTCCTTGAGCATATTTAAGATAGTTAATGACAAGTCTTCACTAATAATTCTAGTTCTTTGCTCCTTCAGTGACTTTCTGCTAATTTCTGTGAAAAGATCATACTTTTTTTTGCCTTATGTGCTTCACAATATTCCATTGAAAAAATGAAAATTATAGTATTATAATGTGGTAAATCTGGAAGTCATATTTTTCATTCATCTCAGGATTTCATTCTATTGTTTATTATGGATAGCAATTGTTTATTTGGTGACTTTTCCAAACTGTTTTGTAAATTCTGTATAATATAACTTTGTGTTTGATTTCTGTTTCTTAAATTGATGGTCAATTATTATTTTGACATAGGTTTCCTTGAATAAGTAGATCTAATAGAAAGAAGTAATGAAAGGGATGGAGGGAAGGAGGAAAGAGGGAAGGAAGGAAGGTAGGAATAATGTTTTGTTTTGTTTTTAAAAAAGAACAGTAATGAACAGGTTTTCCCATTCTACAGAGATACTCTATGTTGAAGTACTCCTTCAACAACTAGGCCATTTCTGTCTCTGTTGTAGCTCTTATTTACTTCTTGTGATGAGCCTGAAGGTCAGCCAGAAGTAAAAGCTGTGTCTTCTCAGATCTATTCCAAACATGATTCTTCCCTTGGGCATATGTGTGGCTTTCTAAACATCTCTGTATATGCAAGTGTTTTTCAATGCCCTAGACTTAATTTCTAGCTTCTGGCTTTGTTCTGGCCCGTCCTAAGCTGTTTTGGGCATTTGGGCAATAAACAAGTGGATGAGAACTCTTTATAATTTCTCTCTGCCTCTCAAATTAAATGACATAAAAGCAGTTTGCCACTAATTTAAATTTGAAGGTTTTTAATTTTGCCTACCTCCAGAAATGTATTCTAAGGGAATAGGTAGGTAACCTAAATGATATCCACCTCAGCATTATGCAAATTAATAGAAATTTCGAAAAATAAATGATCTAATAGACCATCATATTTATATAATAGAATACCATTCAGGTATTAACATTATAACGAAAAAACTAGTAATTGATTTAAAAAGAAAATATCTGTAATAAATTATTAAATTAATAATAAACTCAAAATGGTTTATTTATTACAATTCTTTGTCATATCTCTTTATGTGAAGTATATAGGTTATCCAAAATGTTAATAGAACTATTCTCTGTATAATGGGATTACAAATGATGTATTTTCTTTTCCCATTATTTGTATCTTCTAAATTTCCTACAATAAGCAGATATTATTACATAATTACAATTTTAGTTACATTGCATATTCTTTTTTTCTTCCCAGTCCCCATTTTACACCTTTTTTAAATCACAGACAAGGTCAAGAAAATGAGAGAGAACACAGTTTGACTGAATAATGAGATTCTGAAGGAAATCAATAGTGAATTAGGTCAGAAAAGTAGGTGAAAGAGTGTAAGACAAGTTAGGACAGACTGGCAATATTGATTGGTAACTTGGGAAATCGTTACCCTCAAATAAAATGGGTACATTAGGACACCAGAAGAAAGATGATTCAGATTGGATTATGCTTTGAAGGACTTTTCATTTGGTTTCTCTGCCTGACTTTACAAAATATAAGCAAGCAGTAGGGTGTAGCAAGGTCTGTTTAGTTAAGATCCTGTTAACATTTAGCTATCTTCTGTCTGAAATGAATAAAGAGTAAAGTGACTCACAGCATTTTAAGGCATTCCAGTTTAGGAGGTGCATTAAAACCAAAAGAAAGTGGTAACAATACAGTTACGAATCTACAGAGAATTCTACTTGTACCAAAGAAACATGCAATCAGTCCTCTTTCTGCCAACATGAAAACTGTAATGATATTTCTTATTTAGAATAATGGTTTTGACTACAAAGCCTCTTGGAAGGTAATAACTCCTCTCTCTTTCAAATGAATATGGAGGAAGTGTTTAAAGAGTTCCCATTGAAAATTGTGCCAAATGATATTTCTGATTAAGAGCAATCACAAGCTGTGATCCATCTCTGTAGACAGTTACAGATCAGAAAAGGGGATTGAACAAGCTTCCACTAGAAAGAGCGTAGGAAAGTTCAAAGATAATTTATGACCCTATTGGAACAACCAAACCAAACCAAAATGTTTAGACCTACCACAATTTTTATAGAACAAAATAGACTATATTAGAGGAAAGCAGACCTTTAATTGACCTATCACAGAAACCAAAATAATATTTTTACAAGCAATGATATTTAAAGGGAATATGTTTGATAAGGGAAAATTGTAGAGGAACTAATTATAACATCAAATTAAATCCATGCTAAATGTGTAGACCAATGGAACAGAATAGAAACTCCTGAAAATAATCCCCACATCTACATCCAACTTATCTTTGACAAAGTGCTAAAATCAACCCCTGGAGCAAAGATAGTGTCATCAACAAATGGTGCTGGAACAATTGGATCTCCATGTAAGAAACTAGACGTATCTTACAGTTTATGCAAAAATCCACTCAAAATGGATCAAAGACCTAAATCTACAAAACAATACCATCAAATTGTTAGAGAATATTGGGAAAACTCTGCAAGACATTGGCATAGAAAACGACTTCCTGGAAAAGACCCCAGAAGCACAGGCAATCAAAGCCAAAGTTGATAAGTGGGGTTATTTCAAGCTGAGAAGCTTCTGCACTTCAAAAGAATTTTGTTGAATTTGAGCTCTTTATAGATTCTGGATGTTAACCCTTTATCTGCAAATATTGTCTCCCATTCTATTGGTTGCTCAAATTCAACAAAACAATCCAGTTAAGAAATAGGCAAAGGACTTGAAGAGGCATTTTTCAAGAGAGGAAATTCAAATGGCCAACAGACACATGAAAAAATGCTCAGGATCACTAGCTACCAGAGAAATGCACATCAAAACCACAATGAAGTTTTACTTCAAGCCAGTTACTCTGGATCTCATACAGAAATCAATAAACAACAAATGCTGTTGAGGATGTGGGGAAAAAAGGTACTCTAATCCACTGTTGGTGGGAATGTAAACCGGTGCAGCCACTGTGGAAGACACTATGGAGATACCTCAGAAATCTGAATACAGACCTACCACATGACCCAGCCATTCTGCTCCTGGGAATTTACCCATACCAAAGGAAATAAGCATATGAAAGCATTATCTGTATCCCCATGTTCATTGGAGCACAATTCACAATAGCTAAGATGTGGAATCCACTCAGATGTCCATCAACTGAAGACTGGATAAAGAAATTATTATATATATACACTACAGAGTACTACTCAGTAGTATTACTCAGTTGTTTACAACAAGCTGGATGCAATTGGAAATCATTATACTTAGTGAAATAAGCCTATCCCAAAAAGACAGATAGCATATATTTTCCCTGATCCAAGGTAACTAATAGAGTACCTAAGATGTAATGTATTGTAGTGAAATGGAGATTTTGAGATTTGATGATTTTTTTACAGCCCTTGATGCTTCTGTTGAGAAACAGTGTTGTTGTTGTTGTTTCTTCATACTATTTGTTGAACTCTTTTACTTACTTAGAGTTAACTATACAATGATTAAGTATACTGAAAATAGATCTTTGTAAAAATTAACAGTGGGAATGTGAAGAGAAGGAAGTGCTGCAGTATGGGAGGGAGGGAGGGTGGGGGTAAGTATCACTATGTTCCTAAATCTGTATATATTAAATACATGAAAATTGTATAACTTAAATATATCTTTTAAAAAGAAAAATAAATCAAAATTTTAAAAAATAAAAAAGAACAAAAAAATTAAATCCATGTTAGACGTAGTAAACAGAAGAACTGACACTTCAGACAAAAGAAAGAACAGATGGGAGAAGCCTCCTGAAATGCAGAGAAAGAAACAAAACAACACTAAAAAGTTCCCAGAATGAAAGCTATCAAAGAGAAGATGGTAGCTGCGAGAGAAAGAAAGATATAAATCAGACCTTATAGGTATTTCTGAAGTAGCAAGTCAACAAACTTTAAACAGAATCTGTAATTAAGCATATAACTTAAGAAAAATTCTCTTTCCTGAAAAAATATACAGGAATATATTGATTTAAGGAGTTCATATAATACTAGTGAAAAAAGACTCACAGGCCAGTGTAGAGAGTAAAGCCAGCATCTGTGATGCCTGTATCCCATGTGGGTGCAGGTTTGATTCCTAGATGCTCTACTTCCAATTCAGCTCTATGATAATGCACCTGAGAAAGTAGTGGGGAATGGCACAAATGCTTGAGTCCCTACACCTATGTGGGAAACCCGGAGGAAGATCCTGGCTCCTGGCTTTGGGTCCACCCAGCTCTGGCTGTTGCAGCCATTTGGGGAGTGAACTAGAGGATAGAAGATCTCTCTCTCTGTCTCTCCCTCTCTCTATCTGTAACCTTGCCTTTCAAACAAATCTTAAAAAAAAAAAAAAAAAAGACTCACTTGCTTTCAAATGTTCGAATAATAAAAATATAGAAATATTCAAAGATTATTCGTGTGGGTGATCCTGTGAGACTGCCTGCCTAACCCATGCAGTTAGCCTGACTGCTGGCAGGTGGCAGGAGCCCCAGGCACATTTCCCCCTTCCCAGGCTTCTGCCAGTCAGGTAAACTGCTCCCAGGTATGGCCCAGGCTCACCTGGAAAGCTACCCTAGCTACATGACCTTCAAGCTGACTGGAGAGGCATATTGACGCCAATGTCAATTCTGTCCTATGGAGTTGGTGTTGCCCTGAATTAGTTACACCCCTTCTGCCTGCCCTTTAAAAGTGTATGGAGTCATAAATCAAGTTGGACATGTTCACCAAAGCCTGTCCCGGTGCTTCTTGTGGAAGAACACTGTCGTCCCATTCTCCCGACAGTGTGGACCTCACAGGACGAGTCCGCATATTTGTACTCAAAGGAATTAATACAAGTCAGCCTCATTTTTCTAATTAATCAATTTATTTGAAAGTCAGAGTAACACAGAGAGAGGAGAGGCAGAGAGAGAGAGAGAGAGAGAGAGAGAGAGAGGTCTTCCATCTCATGGTTCCATCTCCAGTTGGCTGCAACGGCCAGAGCTGCATCGATCCGAAGCCAGGAGCCAGGAGCCAGGAGCTTTCTCCAGGTCACCCATGTGGGTACCGGGACCCAAGGACTTGGACCATCTTCTACTGCTTTCCCAAGCCATAGCTGAGAGCTGGATCAGAAGTGGAGCAGCCGAGTCTTGAACTGGCGCTTCAGGCCAGGGCGTTAATCTGCTGTGCCACAGCACCAGCACCTGCAGGCTCATTCTTAATTGACTTTAAAATCCAGAAGAATTTTTATACATTTTTGAAAGGGTTAAATCTTGAGAGATCTGCCTGTTTTGCTTACTTTTGTAGCTTTAGCAGTTAGAACAGGGTGTAGCACATTGAAAATATCAATAAATATTTTAATTAGTAAATGAATGAATAAATGAAAGGTAGTTGCCCATCCTATGTGAAGGTAAAAGACATTATTAAAAAATATAAATTACAGCTGTACACCTTTCTTAGACAATACAAGAATGTCGTGCAAGTCTTTCAGGTAATGAAGAAAATCTCAATATTTTGAACACCATTCAATCCATAAGAACAAGTAGACCACCACTGTAGCTAGTGACAAGAGGCTCTAGGAGGAAACCTTATGGCAGTTAGCCACACTTAGAAAGCCCCAAAGTTAGTACAGAGATCGTTTCCCAAAGATGCTTCTAGATGAATCTGCAAAGAAAGTAATTTTATCAGGGCTTTCTTTGACTCATTAGAGGATTTAACTATTATTCACACACACACACACACACACACACACACAACTTTCCTCTTAGTTGGCTATTAAACTCTTAATTATATCCTTTGGCCAAACCAACAATTCAAATTAGATCTTGATCCTGTATCTGAGTTCCTGGTTTAAGGCTTCCTTCTTTTCAAGGCTGAACAAAAGGCATCATTGACTTTAACAAGGCGGGGCATTTTCTAAAGTCTTATCAATTCAGCAGATTTGCCTGAGAGTGAACAAATGAAGATTCAGATAAAACTGTCTAATACAAAGCACATGTTATTATATCACTAATAAAAATGAGATAATTGGCCATGCTATTTCACAGGTTTAAAAGTCAACTTTTTTTCCTTATAAATAACTGGGAAAAAAAAAAAAAAGCTCAAATTAATCAATTCACAATGAGACACCATGTCCTTTGCTTCATAATTAGTTCCCTATATTCTGTTAGTAAGGACAGACCAAAAAATGTCCCTCCCAGTATATCGTTATGATAAAACTGTTGAACTTTAATTCTGGAAACAGGTTATACCAATAGCTTTTCTTTTATGAAGATTTTCAAATATTGTAAGAATTACAAAATAAAATGAATATCTTCCATATTCTCTTGGCAAGGAATTTTTTAATTTCTTATCCTTACTTCTATAGTGAGATTCTTTTGGGGTATTGGTAATAACATAACAGAGAGAACTCTAGAATAGCATCATCACTGAGTGTTCACTGCAGGGGACCAGAAGCAATTGTGTAGCAAACAGAAATAACTAGGTATGCTGAGTTTGCACTCAGGAAATTGAGTTATCTGAAAAATTTGCCTGGTTCATAGAAGATAAAAAGAATACAACCAACACCTCACAAATTTGGTTGATTTTTATAAGATGAATGTAGCAAACTAAAAGTAACTTAGATAAAAGGGAAAATAATCTCAGTAGTATTTGATCAAGCTGAATGCACTTTTTACACAAAAGATAGTGGACTATGAACCCATCATGGCACTTCATTATTGGCTTTCACTTGACTTGTTTCACCTTTTCAAGAAAACAGTTAAGAGACCATGAGGCCGGCGCCGCGGCTCACTAGGCTAATCCTCCGCTTTGCGGCGCCGGCACACTGGGTTCTAGTCCCGGTCGGGCGCCGGATTCTGTCCCGGTTGCCCCTCTTCCAGGCCAGCTCTCTGCTGTGGCCAGGGAGTGCAGTGGAGGATGGCCCAAGTGCTTGGGCCCTGCACCCCATGGGAGACCAGGAGAAGCACCTGGCTCCTGCCTTCGGATCAGCGCGGTGCGCCAGCCACAGCGCGCCAGTCGCGGCGGCCATTGGAGGGTGAACCAACGGCAAAGGAAGACCTTTCTCTCTGTCTCTTTCTCTCACTGTCCACTCTGCCTGTCAAAAAAAAAAAAAAAAAAAAAAGAGAACATGAGACTTCAACTTGGATGCCAAGTGTAAATATTCACTTGAACATTATCACCATGATTCAAGTAAGAAACAAGGGTGAGTAGAAATGAACCATTAAGGAGATGTATTTTGATTTCAAATCATAAAAATTTGTCCTATGTCCAGACAACCTAATTAAAATTGTTAATAATTGATATGACTATTTAATAGCTGCAGACAAAATGTCCTACTACAGACAATATGAAAAAGCACTTCCTGCCTTTGTTGATAATATGGGTTCATCTATTGACTGATATGTATTTCAGATCATATTTTGCATGACTATAGTCTCAACTATCAGACAAATGAGAAAAAAAGTAAAATATGCCTTGTTATGAATTTTCTGAATTTCTAATCAGAGTGTTTGCTAATGATGATATTTTTGTTTTTCTTATCTTTATCTAAAAATATCATTCCCTTATTGGATAATTAGAGGCCCTGTACAATGCTGGATATCATGGTGTTGGTGAATATTTTCATTTCTTCAAACAATTTTCAGTTTATTCTCTACTCCATTTGGGAATCCAGTTCCAGTTAGAAGTTTTCATTGTAACCTTTATTTATCTTACTTTCTCTTCTGGATTCATGAATCTTTTTCAATTCTCAGTTTCATTGTCAATAGTTTGTTCTAATTAATATCACAAGTTCATTCACTTTTTTACCCAATTAAGTTTAATTTACTATGAACTCATTCATGTGTTAGTGATTTAAATTATTTTATTTTTTATTTTTAAAGTTTTTGTCATTCTTTCATTATTCCAGTTCTCTGTCAAAATTATCATCTTATATCCGTGAATGTACTAAGCCAACTATTCTGAAGTATTCTTTTTCTTTTTTCGAAGATTTATTTATTTACTTGAAAGACAGTTACAGAGAGGCAGAGATAGACAGAGACAGATAGGGACAGATGAAGAGAGAGGTCTTCCATCTGCTGGTTCACTCCCCAGATGGCTGCAACGGCCAGAGCTGGGCTGATCCAAAGCCGGGACCTGGAGTTTCTTCCAGGTCTCCCCTGTGGGTACAGGGGCCCAATGCCTGGGAGCATCATCTACTACTTTCCCAGGCCATAACAGGAAGTAGAGCAGCTGGGACTCTAACCGGTGCCCATAAGAGATGTTAGCACTGCAGATAGCAGTTTTACCAGACTTCCTGCTGAATGCTTTTCTATTATCCTTTGTATCTCATTGGGGCACACTTCTGACTTGTACCTGGTTATTTTATATTTAATACCAGAAACTTCGTATGATAAATTGCAGATATGCCATGAGATTCAGGATGATGTTAACTTCATCCAGAAATAATATAAATTATAGGGTTTTTTTCTCCTTGTGATAACTAGAACCATTCAGAGATCATCTTATTCCAGGTTTGGACCAAAGATGTTTACATGGTGGATTTAGTGGGAAAGTCTATTTATTTTTTTACTTTGTTTTATCCCTGGAGCTTGATTCTTAGGAGTACATATGTCAGTAGCAGTCTCCTACTTGCAGCTGTGAACATTAATTTTGGCTCCCTTAGTATGCTGAGGGTGTTGATTTCTTTGTTTACCTTCTTATCCTCTAAGTTTCCTCTTCTAGAACCTGTATATATCCCAAGGGGAACTGGCTGCACCTTTCTATATTTCCATATTTTGTTCACGTGTCATACTTATGAAATTTCTCATTGCCCTTTTATGTCTTTCAGTGCCTTTCAATATATATTTACTGTTAGTCCATTTTTTCTAATGATTCTCATTTCAAATGTTGAGTTAACTGATCTCTCTCTGCCATAATTTCTTCCATGTATTTCCTCAAACGTTCCCCTACTATTTTTTGTTTCTTTTCTAGCTATAAGAAAAATTACTAGACAGTGACATTCAGTAAAAGGGAATTGCTATGTTAACATTTATTAAGTGCCTATCACATATATAACTCTAGGACACATTTATTTTAATTACTTGCCTCATGTAAAAATGTTACTATTAATCTCTTTTTAGAGACTTAAAAGTACAAAACAAGGGGCTGGCTTGGTGGTACAGTGAGTTAATGTGCTGCATACAATGTTGGCTTCTCTTACGGGCCCCAGTTCAAGTTTCAGCTGCTCTGGCTCCCTGCGAATGCAGCTCAGAAAGCAGTGGAAGATGGCCCAAGTACTTCAGCGCCTATTCCCATGTGGAAGAACTGGAAAAAGCTCCTGGTTCCTGGCTTTGCCTCGTCATGGCCCTGGGCATTGTGGCCATTTGGGGAGTGAACCAGAGGACGGAAGATCTCTCTCCATCTCTGCCTCTCTCTGTAACTCTGCCTGTCAAATACATAAATCTTAAAAAGAAAAAAAAAGCCAAAACTAATAAAACACCAAAATCCCAATAATAAGAAGAAGAAGATTCTACTGTGTGGTTGCTCTTCCTATATTAATGCACAAACCAAAAAAAAAAAAAAAAAACACATTAGAATATTGCTAAGTAGAGATTCTGATTCAGGTGGTCTGTGACATGACGCAGATTCTGTTTTTCTAATGAGTTCTCAGGTGGGTCTGATGTTGCAGTTCTGCAGACTGCACATTGAGTAGCAAGAGATAACATCATACCACCAAAACAGTTTTTCACTTCTCCCTATTATCAGTCCATCTGTCTTCTGACAAATGTATCTTATCCTCTCCCATACCCATACTCTGCTCCTTCATGCTCAACAACCCTTTTCCTCTAAATTTCCTTACAGTCACAGTCTGACTAGGTATCCTTATTCTTCATTTTGAAGTCATCCATATCTTACTCCCACTTCTGACTTTCTATCGTTCACCCAAAATTATCCATCTGCTTCCTTCCTTGCCATCTTATAATTTTCTTCAAATTTCCCCATCAGCTGTTGGCATTACTGCCTCACATCTAGCTTGGTAAATGACTTTAAAGTTTCATGTTTTATAGCTGTACAACCTCTTCCTTTCTTTAACTGTTTATTATTTACCCAATGAGGATTGTATATTAGAATGCAAAACACAAATGAGGAAGAGCAAACAGACTGAGTACAGAAATCAAATGGATGGACTTGTGGATTGAATTTCCCAAAATGAAGTTAGAAACCATTGCACCACACCAAGAGAGCTTCATGGGACTAGGAGAAGATGTTGAAATAGACAGACACAGGATTATTATGGCTGGAAACAGCAGATCGGTGCAGCTCCGGCCATTGTGGCCATCTGGGGAGCAAAGTGGATGGAAGACTTCTCTCTCTCTCTCTCTCTCTCTCTCTCTGCCTCTCTTTCTCTCTCTGTGTAACTCTGACTTTAAGTAAATAAATAAATTATTTTAAAAAATGGTAAATATCAGGCTGGCGCAGTGGCTCACTAGGCTAATCCTCCGCCTGCGGTGCCAGCACCCCGGGTTCTAGTACCAGTTGCTCCTCCTCCAGTCCAGCTCTGTGCTATGGCCCGGGAGGGCAGTGGAGGATGGCCCAGGTGCTTGGGTCCCTGCACCCGCATGGGAGACCGGGAGGAAGCACCCAGCTCCTGGCTTCGGATCGGCACAGCGCTAGCCTAGCGGCCATTAGGGAAGTGAACCAACGGAAGGAAGACCTTTCTCTCTGTCTCTCTCTCACTGTCTATAACTCTCTCTCTTCCTCTTTCTTTCACTGTCTAACTCTGCCTGTCAAAAAATAAAAAAAAAATTTTTTTTTAAATGGTAAATGTCTTATAATAAGCAAAAGAAGAAAATAAGTCAGGAAAATAACTTTATATGATCTCAAAGCAAATACTTTCATCTTGCAATATCTAACTTCTTTATTTAGCCTTATTAATAACATCAAGCTCAGTATCCTAGAGGCATATTAAGATGGTGTCATTATCATTTAAATGTACAAATACTCATTATTTTGTTTTGCATACATTTTACTTTGAATGGAGGTTGATTAAATATTTAGATAGTTGTGAAATTTACTGCTTTTTTCAGAGTTTCATATATTTCTCCTAAAGCTTGCAGGTTCTAAAGCAAAGTACTAGCTTGACTCAAAATTTTCAAGTTTATACAGCAATAGTTAGTTTAGAAGAGTACAAAATTTTACACAGAAAAATGTCCAACTTAGTTTAAAACACCAGGTGGCAGTCTTGAAGAAACATATGCAGAGAAATTGAAAGGGTCAGTATATTAAAAATTCTAATAAAAATGTTCTAACCTTTACTTCAATCCACATATTTGTAGAATCCTTTTCTGCTAGAAAACCTGGACCCTGGTCACCTCCTAACCAAGGTGTATATTAGCAGCAGGGTCAATTGTTACTTTCAATGTTGTTAATTAAAAATACTTTATTTTGATATATTTTCTGAATTCATTCTAGTGTATGTACAACTACAAACACTTGTATCATGAATTTAAATGTTTCAGTGGTTTTGCTTTGATTAAGTCAAGAATAAAGATGCTAGGGAATAATGGTAAAGGAATTAATCTAGGAGACAGCCAGCAAAACATATACTTAAACTCCCAGTCATGGGTGCTGCTTTCTGACTTTAATCTTTCATTAACTTCATTGGATTGTGAATGTCATTGCAAATTTTCTAGACAGTTCTCAAATGTAGTTTGTGATGGCTAGTTCTGATTTAAAAAGAGTAATCATTGGTCCTCTCTAGCTGTAGCTCTTGATAACCATTGTTTTGTTCACTAATTAGTTGGAAAGTGAAAGTGAAGATGTAGCTACATCTTGATAAGATAGATATGATTACATAATTCTACTTTCCTACAAACATTTTGAAGTACCCACCTGTGTGCGTAGATGGATTCTGATTTATGATAATTCACTTATGATTTTATTACTTTACAATGATACAAAAATTAATACGCATTCATTAGGAACTGTATTTCTAATTTTTAATTTGGGGGTGGGTGTTTGGTACAGAAGTTAGGCTGCTGCTTGGAATGTCTTCATCTCTTATTGGAGTGTCTGATTCAAGCCTCAATTTCTCCATTTCTAATCCAGCTTCTGTTTAATGTTCATTCTGGGAGGTAGCAGATTATGATGGTTCAACTGTTTGGGTCCCTGCCACCCATATGGGAGACCTGTATTTAGTTCTCAGTACCTAGCTTTGAACTGGCCCAGCCCTGGCTCTTGGGAAGTGAATCAAAGGATGGAAGAGCTCTGTCTCTCCGCCTTTCAAATAACATGAAAATAACAAAAAACAATAAGTTTAAGTGTTTATATTTTCCAAGGCTGGCCACATGCATGATGATACTCTCTGATGATACTGAGTAGCAGCAATGAGCTGCCTCTCCTGTCAGTCACATGATCACATGAGCACAAGGGGAAACAATTGAAATCCTGCAGTGCACAGTGTTGCTAAGCTGGAGTGTCCAATAGGTTAAATCTATTAAATGCATTTCCTATATATATATTCAACTTCAGATGTGTTGTATGTCAAGGCGTACTTCCCTGTATATGATGCTGAGCAAGTTTTAGAGCAATAAAACGTAAAACCTGTTCAACTAACCAAAATAAAATAAGAATGAAGTGGTTTATATATCCAGTTTGAAATCAAACTGTTACTACCACCCTGCCTAATAACTTTATTGATCCAACCTGCTGTTTTTTCATTGTGTCCAAAGGAGATGAGTGAGAATGTGTTCACTGTATCAGAGCTGCTCCTGTGAAAGGAAAAGTCAGTCAAAAACAAAACAACAACAACACCACCACCATCCTGGTGTTGGTGGGTGCTCAAAAGCCCAGGGAATAGGAATTCCAGCTGCTCAGTGGTAGTGGTGGAGTCATCATGGAAAATTCTGGACCTTTATAAGGACTGTGTTCTGCTGATAGGAAAATCCCAGGAATTTATTTGTCATTCATTTTTTTTTTAATTGAGCAGATGAGTTGGTGGACACATGAGTCTGTCTCTCCTCCTCTCTTTGCTTCTTTTCTCTCTTTGCCTCTTCTCATAGAAGATGAATAAAAACTGGAAGAATCAAAGTAACTGGCCTGGACTAACTTGGGAATGAAATCTGAGTAAGCACCGAGAATAGCTGATTTTCAGAGCAGTACTGAAAACTCAAGCCTTCTCCACAGTGCAATGGTGTTTAATTTACAGGCTGGCATTACTGTGCTGCAGATAGTCTCCTCTTGAGAAACCACTTCCCATTTTGAAGTGCCAGTTTGAGTCCTGGCTATTACACTTCTAATCCAGCTTTCTGCTAATATGCCTGAGAAGGCAGCAGAAGATGGCCCAACTGCTTGGGCCCCTGTCTTCCATGTGGGAGACCAGGATGGAGTTCCTGGGCTTCGGTGTCAAGCTTGTCCAGATCTGACTGTTGTGGCCATTGGGGAATGAATCAGTAGACAGAAGAGCTTGGTCTTTCTGAACCTCCTATTCTCTCTCTGACTTTTAAATGAATGAACAGATTTTTTTTTTAAAAAAAGGATGGTTTATTTGGCAAGTTAGCTAAATTACCAAGTTTAATTCCTTACTATTGCTCCTCCATTTGTGAGTACCTTGCCAACATTCCCTTTTGTGAACTCTTCTCTTACAGACAATCAAAAGTCAAAATCTGTGGATTCAAAAGTCTGTCTTTTCCCCTAATTCCCTTTTTTCAGCAAACATAATTACAACTAAATGTGTATATGGAGTTATTAGCAAGTTTAAACTGATGAAATTCTCTTTTGGGGTATAAATGTCTGTACCTGCCAGCCTAGAGGTGCATGTATTTCTTCTCATTTCTTTCTGTGTCCTTGCATCTATGTAGTTACTAAGAGACAAAATAATCATCAAAGCCAAATAGTTTAACTACTTGTCTTTCTCACTCTTGATAACCTTCTCTTCTTGCTGTCTTTAAAAACTACGATTTCATGATGGATGGTAGTGTCAACAGATAGACTTGTAGAATGAGTTGTACAGTAAAGTTGCAACTTAAAAACCTTGACAATGATGATAGAGTGGATAGATTTGGGTAGAGATTGTGCTCCACCAGAATTTCACAATTCTAAGTTCTGTATTGTAGCCATATTCTCTGACCAGGAGACAAAGTCAAAAAAAGTATGCTTAGAATTGTCTAATTGAAATCAAAGGGACTTCATATTAAAACCCATGGTGACTCCACTATTAAAGATGCAAAACCAAAATAAGATTATCCTACACAAGGAAACTAATAGTCAAGTCAGTGTAATGTCTATAATAAAAGCTATTCAGAAACAATTTTATGAAGAATTGATTAACTTTTCAATTTTCCTCAATATACAACTAATGAAGGAATTTTCAGGGCATCTAAAAAGAAGCCCACTTACTCACTTTTCATTCACTGTAGTACAACATTTAATAGTGTTTATTTATTTATTTACTTATTTTGACAGGCAGAGTGGACAGTGAGAGAGAGAGACAGAGAGAAAGGTCTTCCTTTGCCGTTGGTTCACCCTCCAATTGCTGCCGCGGCTGGCATGCTGCAGCCAGCACACCGCGCCTATCCGAAGGCAGGAGTCAGGTGCTTCACCTGGTCTCCCATGGGGTGCAGGGCCCAAGCACCTGGGCCATCCTCCACTGCACTCCCTGGCCACAGCAGAGAGCTGGCCTGGAAGAGGGGCAACCGGGACAGAATCCTGTGCCCTGACCGGGACTAGAACCCAGTGTGCCAGCGCTGCAAGGGGGAGGATTAGCCTACTGAGCCGCAGTGCTGGCCGGGCTGTCTCCTTTTGATGGATCCTTAGAGGCTTGTGATGGGTATGGCCAGAGAGCTCTGTTCAGTTTTCAGGGTTAAGGGTGTGTCAAAGGTGACACATCCAGGTTTGGTATGGTAAATCAATCTCTCTCTCTCTGTCTGCCTGTCTTTTTTTTTTATTCAGAAGGGAAGTAATTCCACACAGCTGAGTGGAATTGAAGGCAGTCAATGTCTGAGCTCTGGCCCCAGTTGGTATAATATTCGTCTGCTCTATCCCAAGGACCACACAAAGGATCTGTGCAGTGCTCAGTGTAAGCTCAGATTCCCCTGCAATCTCCCACTGGATTGCCAAGTTTACAGAGTGTGTGGTGTCTCCTTAGAGTACTCATATCTCTGCCACACTGTGAGTTATCCCACACACCCTCAGTTTGGTTTTTTTTCCACAGACCCAGTTCATAAGCTCCACACATTCACTAGGTGCTAACCTCCTCTTATTTCTCCTCACCAGAGTCAGGTTTTTCTGTTTGGCTGAGGGTGGGCACATCCCTGAGCTGGCGCAGCTGTTATGTATGTCCAAAATGGCGCCTGCTCTTTGTGTTGCTCGTCTTTGTAAGGTGAGTGGAGAGAATCGCATCCATACTGGTCCCTTTTATTTATTTATTTATTTTTTCTCTCCTCTAGTTAGGATGGTGAACTTTTCCCCACGGGGCTTCAAGCCTCGTTCCCTCTAGGCTCTTCCTGCCACTTTTCCTCCAGTGTCTTGGGCTACTGAGGTTTTGCCTCACCTCCCTTTCCAGGGCTGGTGTGTAGACTTCTTGGCTGGGGTCCCGAGCCATAGGTGCCCATGCCCTCCACATAGGTCCACCATGTCCCACTAGTTCCAGAAGAGTTTACTCTGCAGTTTTTTCCCCCTAACTCTTCCCTGAGACTACAGTATCTCCACTTTTATTAAACTATCTTTTCCCAGACTATCAATGTGCTCCCTCCCTATTCTGCAATCTTAGTCAAGACCTCTTATCATACATTTTTAAATGAGAATTTTAAGATCTATGTTTTTGTTCCAGAGGCCTTATTTGAATGATTCAGACCCCTCAAATCTGGTCAGATCTGGAACACATATTGTAATATTCTTACAGTACATTTTAAAAAAGATATATTTTATTCACTTGAAAGAAAGAGAAAGATATAGTGAGACAGAAAGAGTAATCTTTCATCTTTCAGTCTCCAAATGCCCACAGAAACCAAGCCTGAGCTAGGCGGAAGCCAGGAACCAGAAACTCCATCTAGGTCTTCCATGTGGCTGGCAGGAATTCAAGTGCTTGCGTCATCTTCCATTGTTTTCCAGGTGCACCAGCAGAGAGCTGTTTCAGAAACAGAGTGACACCCCCTGAACTGGCACTCTGATATGGGATGTGGGTGTCCCAAGCAGCACTTCACCCTATGCATCATAATGCCCACCATGTTGCGACACTTTTAGACTGTATTCTGAGGAACACACTATCCTATAGTTGTAAAAAGGTTGCTTTGGTTTGGGTGTTCTTGGTTCCTGCCAAAACTCATGTTGAAATTTGATTGCCAGTATTGGAGTACTGATAGGTGGTGGGACATTTAAGAGGTAATATGGGGCCATCACTGTGGCATAGCACCACTAGTGCCACCAGCATCATATATGGACATGGGATCGATTCCTAGCTGCTCCCTGATCATGTGTGGAAGGTGGCCCAGGTGTTTGGGTCTCTGCCACCCACATGAGAGACCTGAAAGAAGCTCCTGGTTCACGGCTCCTGGCTTCAGCATGATCTAGCCCTGCTGGCCATCTTGGTTGTTAACCACTGGATGGAAGTTCTCTCTCTCTTTCTCCCTTCTCTCCCTCTCTCTGCAACTCTGCCTTTCAAATAAATAAATAATTTTTTTAAAAAATAAGTAATTAAGTCATGGAAGCTATGTCCTTATGAATGGATTAATGTCTTTCTCATGAGACTGGATTGGACCTTACAGGAATAAGTTGATTTTTGAGAAAACAGGTTATAATAAAAAAGGCTAGAACCTCCACCAACTCTCTTACACATCTCTTTGCATGTAAATACTCACCATTCTACTTTCTATAATGAATTAAAATTACATGTGGCCCTCACAAGATGCAGATCCAGCTCTTGGACTTTCCTGCTTTCACAATGGAACCAAAATAAGCTTCATTGGACATTGGACATTGGACATTACCCAGTCACAAACGCTTTGAGGTGCCTCTGAAATTAATGTTTTTGGCTCAGTTAAGTTTGGAAATGAATTTAAATTCTTACCCTACTTATTTGCTGTCTATGTGACCCTATTTATTTTTTGTAATTTGTAAAAATAACTAATCATTATTTCCATGTAAGAAAATTACATAATTTAAATTTAAAAATAAAAGTAAACAACATAAGCCAGTATAGCACTGAACAAATGTTCAATTAATAGCAGTTGGTAATTATAGCATAATAGGACAAAATAGCCCTTAAGTTTATATGTTTATTTATGAAATGGAAATCATTATTATTTTTATCATAATACAGCTTTATGTAATATTATACTCATTTGTACTTACAGTTTTTAAAGTGAACTAAAGATAATTTCTGGAAAATTTCTCTAACAAGTTTCAATTCATCATCAAACCTTCTTCAGATATCTAATCTGAGCCAAAGTGGTTGTGAAAATGATCTTGCAAGGCATTAATAAATATATAAAAGAAGCATGACTCATTGAGAAAAGTAAACACAGCTCCACTGACTAAATTATATTGCTAAAACTGAGTGAAAACAATAAAACAAGCTTAGAGTCATATGGTAGCTTTTACTAGGGAAACTGTACTTTTACCCAGTGATAACAGAAGCAAAATATTAACAGAAAATATAGGCAGAGATTATAGTTTATGAATTTGGTATTAGATAAGGCTCAAAAACATCTATGAAGGTATTTGTTTTCATTTAAAATGCTCTTTTATAAAGTGCTAATAATCATTGATTTTATTATATATGTTGGTGGGAATGTGAGTTGATACAGCACTATGGAAAATGATGTGGAGATATCTGAAAGAGAGAGAGAGAGAGAGAGAGAGAAAGGAAGGAAAGAAGGAAGGAAGGGAGGGATGGAGGGAGGGAGAGGGAGGGAGGGAGGGAAGAAGGAAGGAAGGAAGAGGGAGAGAGAAAGAAAGAAAAAAAAAACAAAAGAAAGAAAGAAAGAAAGAAAGAAAGAAAGAAAGAAAGAGAAAGAAAGAAAGAAAGAAATAGAACTGCCATACAACCCAGCAATCCCACTACTTGGTTTAAGACCAAGAGAAACATGCTCCATCATGTTTACTTCTTCATTGTTTATAATACCCAAGATATGGAATCAACCAAGGTGTCCATCATCAGATGGGTGGATAAAGAAAATATGGTGTATATTCACAATGAAATGTTATTCAGCCATAAAAAGAGTGACATCTTATTATTTGCAGCAACGTGGATGGAATACCATGTAAAGGGAAATAAGTCAGACACAGAAAGATAAATATTTCATCTGTGAAACTGGGTGTGGTTTAGGAAACGGGACTAAAATACTAACATAACATGTCAATAATAAGTGAAGATGATTGTGGAGTATGTGAGAACTCTGTGTATAACTCTATAATTTTTGTACTGGTCTATAAAAAGTTAAAAAGTCATTATTGGTGAGCCGGCGCCGTGGCTCAATAGGCTAATCCTCCACCTTGCGGCGCCGGCACACCGGGTTCTAGTCCCGGTTGGGGCGCCGGATTCTGTCCTGGTTGCCCCTCTTCCAGGCCAGCTCTCTGCTATGGCCAGGGAGTGCAGTGGAGGATGGCCCAGGTGCTTGGGCCCTGCACCCCATGGGAGACCAGGAAAAGCACCTGGATCCTGGCTCCTGACATCGGATCAGCGCGGTGCGCCTGCTGCAGCGGCGGCCATTGGAGGGTGAACCAACGGCAAAGGAAGACCTTTCTCTCTGTCTCTCTCTCTCACTGTCCACTCTGCCTGTCAAAAAAAAAAAAAAAAAAAAAGTCATTATTGGTGAAGAATTTCTCCAACAATAGTACCTGTAACACATTATGTAAACCATAAACATAAGAATGCAGTCAAGGCAAGATTGTTGAGCATCAAAGGAAACTTCTCACACCTTTTAAGATTGCCACATATTTTTAATGGTCTCCATTTGTTCCTGTCAATAAATATAATGGTGGAATGCAATGTGCTAAATTAATCTGAATTTTAACTATTAAACAAAAGTTTGAAAGAATAATAAAATATAAATTTACTTTAAGCAAGCATTGCAAAAAGCTAATATTTATGTCTGTATCCTGATCTATATTTTCTATAGGTTTGTAGAAAAAACATTAAAGCCACAGTAGTAACAAGTGATAAAGCAGATAAACAGAGAATTGTCGAATTTTTCAACTTTGTGACATTAAAGAAGTAAAAGAAAATATTGAGTTTTCTTATTTAATCAGTAAAACATAATTTAAACTTTTAGAGTAATAATACTCACTGATGGCCATGTAAACTAGAGACCAAGCTTCGATGTCTGACAGTTTAGATTTGAGTCTCAGGTGTCTCAGTTACTGTGTGATCTTCAATAAATTCTTAGCCTCCTTGGATATCGTTTTTTCTTTTCTGAGCATATGGGAATAAAAATATTTCCTTTTTGGGATTCTGGTGGGGAGTTAATAAAGACTTCTACTTTCAGCAGTGACTACCAGCATCTAGCATATAATTGACCCTAGCTCCATATTTGTGAAATGCATAAGTAGATAATGCAATGGCTCATTACTGTCCACCCAAAATTCACTTGTTGGAACCTAGTCAGCAATGCAGAAGTATTAGGAGGTAGAGTTGCTGGGAAATAATTAGTTCATGAGGGCTCTGAATGGGATTAATACTTGATAAAAGAAATTCTTGAGAGCTACTTTGATCCTTCCACCATTTGTGGGTGGAGAAAGAAGGTATCATCTGTGAACCAAGAATCAGGATCTCAACAGATGCAAATCTGTTCCCATGATGATCTTGGACTTCACAGACTCCAGAGCTGTCGGAAATAAATGTCTACCTAGAAGCTACCCAGTTGGTGGTTGTCATAACCTTGTTTAATAGAATCACTGCCTTGGCTTCTATGTTTGAGCTTGACATACATTGACTGAAATCAGTTCCCTGAAGTTTAGGTAAAAGTTCCCCTCCTCAAGAAGTAGTTGTTTGAGAAATAGCCCGGTTGTCTCTCATCTCATTGACCCAAGCCCAACACACCCTACAGCTGCTGACTATGGTGAAACCTAACAGTCAACCACAAAGTCATGTAAGGAATTCCTCCCACCTCCCTCCCCTGCATATTTTTTCTTTAAACCAGCCAATCTACAACCCCAATGTGAAAGTTTAAGGAATAAGGCCAGTGGAACAAAAAAAGGAGTAGCTCTTCTGCTCTCCCCACCTGTTAGCTAAGCTCCTTGGCACCTCTGGTCTTCCTCCAGTATCCAACCTCTCTGGAACCTGTAAATCATAAATTTCTCCTGTTTCATGCATGTTGTTTTCAATTCCTGTTTCTGACTCCCCAGACTGACACCCAAACCTGAGTTTCTTCCCAATCAAGGCTTTCCTAAGGAGTAGCTCTCTTGGCTCATGGATACTCCCAAGAGAAAGACCCAAAACCAAATTAGAAAGAAATCATAACAGTAAAAACTACAATGGTACTCTGTATTTTCTTATTTTATTTTTAAAGATTTATTTATTTATTTGCAATTCAGAGTTACAGAGAGGCAGAGGCAGAGGCAGAGGCAGAGGGAGAGAGAGAGAGAGAGAGAGAGGTCTTCCATCTGCTGGTTCACTCCCCAAATGACCATAACAGCCAGAGCTGTGCAGATCCAAAGCCAGGAACCAGGAGCTTCCTCCAGGTCTCCCACGTGGGTGAAGGGGCCCATTTTTTACTACTTTTCCAGGCCAGAGAGCTAGATTGGAAATGGAGCAGCCAATATGTGGGATGCTGGCACTGCAGATGTCAGCTTTACCCACTATGCCACAGCGCCGGCCCCAGAAATTTTTAAAACTATTAAAACTATTTATGAAAGTCTTACATAAAAAAGCAGGATGGATTTTGTTTTTTTGTGGTCTTATTTGTTCATCCTGATAGCACCTTTGATAATGTGTTGTGCTTTATCTGTTCTTGGTTAGAAAAATGCAGAATATGCAAAATAAAGAAGTTAAACACAACCTAATTAACTGATTTATTTTATTTATTTGAAAGTCAGAGTTACTCAGAGAGAGGAGAGGCAGAGAGAGAGAGAGAGAGAGAGAGAGAGAGAGGCCTTCCATCTGACGGTTCACTCCCCAGATGGCCGCAACGGCTGGAGCTGCGCCGATCCGAAAGCCAGGAGCCAGGAGCTTTTTCTGGGTCTCCCATGTGAGTGCAGGGGCCCAGAGACTTGGGCCATCTTCTATTGCTTTCCCAGGCCATAGCAGAGAGCTGGATTGGAAGAGGAGCAGCCGGGACTAGAACCCGCTGCGCCACAGCACCAGCCACCACTGATTTCTAAAACTAGATAAAATATAAAGTGAAATATTTTTCTACCATCACACATCCAATCATACTTCCACAGACGTGATCACTGTCAACAGTTTGTGATATTCTTTCTGATTTTTAAGAAAGGTCACATAAAACATTTTGGTTGAAATCATTGTGGTAAAAAATTGTATGTATTTCAAATACATGACTATTGATTGGGATTTTTGTGTATATATAGGTATACAAAAAAAAGGCGCTGGGGGAAGACAGATTATGCTGAAGTACTTGGGTCCCTGTCACCTGTGTGGGTGACTCCGATTCAGTTCCAGGCTCCTGATTTCCACCTGGCCCAGCCCAGCTGTTGTGGGTATCTGGGGAGTGAACTAGTGGTTGAAAGATCTGTAATCTGTATCTCTCTCTCTCTCTCTCTTTGCCTTTCAAATAATTTAAAATAAATAAAAATATTGACATACACAACAAATAAACATTATTGACTTAACTCTAAAAATATTTATTTTTTTAAGATTTATTTACTTATTTGAAAGGTAGAGTTAGAGAGAGAAATCTTTCACCTGCTGGTTTACTCCCAAAGTGGCCACAACAGCCAGGGTTGGGCAAGGCTGAAACCAGGAGCCAGGAGCTTCTTCTGGGTCTTCCACATGGGTGGCAGGGGCCTAAGCACTTGGACCTCATGCACTGCTTTCCCAGGCATATTACCCCAAAGCTGAATTTGAAGTTAGCAGCCAGGAGTTGAACTGGTGCCCATATGGGATGCTGGCACTGCAGGCCATGGCTTTAACCTACTAAGTCACAGCACCAATTCCCCCAAAATAATTCTTACATAATCTACTGTTGAAGATGTTGATCACATACTGCACACTTCTGCCATGCTTACATAATATATTTTATGATCATTATGTATAATCTAGGATGATTTTGTCTAAGAATAACTAAAAACAATTATAGCTGCTTTACACAGTAGGGAAATGTATTGGCTAATACAGCAGAGGATCCGAAAGGTTACTGATCTATCACACTAAGGAAGTCATTGAGCCCCATGTTCTTTCTATCTCTCTGCTATGACTTCCACTGTCATTTTACTTATAAGGTTAATCCCCTGCCTAGTTGTGTAATGACTAACAGTAAAAATTGAAGTTGTTTGCTTATTTGTTCATAGTGAATATAAAAGGGCCATTCTAGAAGTTCTTCCAGAACAATGTAAAGGAATTTTCCTACTAGCTCACTGTAAATCATTGTCATACGTTCAATATTCTGAATGCTGCCCATCCCTGTATTCTGAGCTTAAAACTGGAAATGGGAAAGGGGTTAGTATTAGAACTACCAGGGCTCTTGAACTCTGTAGTAGGCACTGAAGCTATGTGGCTAAAATGTGAGTACCTGAATATTACAAGAAAGGAGACATGTTTACTATAATATACCAGAAGGGAAAAATATTTATTTTTTAATATCTGTGTACATATGAGGGGAAGAAGTATTGGCCCAAAGGCATTTTCCAGTGATGTAATTTATTGTCAGAGTTATTGGCAAGGAGTTGATAGGATTCAAGAAGTTCAAAGGTGTACTGGTAAATGGGGATTTCTTGCCTGAAACAGCTTAGTGGGATAAACAGGTATCATGAGCTCTCTTCAACCTATGTTTCTTTTGTTCTTTTTGTCTATATTGATCCTGGCATCATGTATGGGCATAGTTCTCCATCTGATGACATGGCTTTATTCTTAAAATTTCTCATTTCAATTTATTTTTTCAATTTACATGCAATAATTGTACATATTTATCAAGTACTATGTGATATTGCAATGCATGTATGAATTATGCTTTGACAAATCAGGATAAACAGTATTTCCATCTCTTTATCATTTCTTTATATTTGAAGTTCTCAAGTTCCTCTCTTCAATTTATTCAGAAAATGTGTACTAGGTTATTGTGAATTACCATTAACTCACTGTTCTGGAACACTGGAATTTATTTCCATCTCACTATTATACAAACTCCCTTATTCTCCTACCTTCCTAACTATTACTATTCTATTCTTCTGGACTTTTAGGCCAATTTTTAAACTTTGCATATGAAAGATAACCAGTAATATTTGTCTTTCTATGCCTGGATTATTTTGATTAAAATATTATTCTTCTTATCCATCCATTTGCCTCAAATAACAAGATCTCATTATTTTTATGGCTGAATTAAATATATATGTATATGCATATGCTCATTCATTCAAAATCTTGGCTTTTGTGAATGGTGCTGCAACAAACATAGTAATTCAGATATCTCTTTGATATGCTGGCTTCATTTACTTTGGATATATACCCAGAAGTGGGATAACTGAGTCATGTGGTACTACAGCAATCTATCTAACTCTGCCTCTCAAATAAAATAAATAAATAAATAGAAGTATGTTATAGTTCTTTGGACTGAATCCACTGTGAAAGGAGAAGAGTGTCAAGGTGCTCACACTCTGGCATGGCTTCTGAAAGTTCAAAATCTCTGAGACTGAAGAGACATATCGTATGCTCATGCATTCTCCCGCAGCCAGCTTTCAGGTTGTGCAAGAAACATCCATACCATAGTTGAAGTTCAAGATGTTCCAGCAATGCTTGGCAACACAGCTGTTCTTGAGCAAAATTTCAAAATGAAAATTGTCTAAGATATTTTTTTAATTTTCTCCTTATCTACATTGTCTCCTGCATCCCACCACTGTCATTTTAGTTCTCACCTATACTTGCTCCTATAATGTCACCTATTAAAGGCTACTTTGAGCTATCATATTTTTAAAACAAGAAGAACAAACAAAATACCTGCATCTTTTGCAATGATCTGTCACAAAGCTCATGGAGAAATGAAATTAAAAGATGTTTAGTTTAGTACAAAAATTTTTAAAACACATGCATAGCTTCTTCGTATTACACATGTTCTATGAACTTGATGAAGGCAACTGTAATAATGGAAATTTTATTCCCTAGTTAAAAACAATAAAACTTAGAGTCAGGATTGGTTTAAAAAAAATTCAGAGTGAGATTTCTTTTCTTTGCCCCTTAAACCAAATGACATAGACTCTTACTTCATCTGGGTATGCATTTGACTCTGTGGGAACAGCTGCCAGGCTTATTTAAGTTGTGGCTAGTATCATATGTCATCATTGTTAACCCAGACAAAACAAGTCACAGTGACACAGAAACTTCACCATCTCCTGACCCATCTTCCTGGAGCTTCAACTATAGAAAGAGTCCTGTTGCCCATAAAGTTCTAATGTTACATCCATGGTAAAGTTGATATAGGGTCATTTTGAAGCAGGCAGTTGACAATGTGGACAAGGCAACGACCTATTATGACTTTGTATTTCAGGCAAAGGTGTAGGCAAGTGCCTGGATTTGTAATGTCTGTTTATGTACAAGTCTGGGCACAGAATGTATTTTCTGTTAGTGAAGAACATGTGAGGGTGTTTCACAGATTAACATAAGAAAAACTAACAAAAAAGCTTATAGTTCCATGGGTCTTTTCAAATAGATGAGCCATATTAAGTATTTCTTTTATGGGCTAGCGCCGTGGCTCACTTGGCTAATCCTCCGCCTGTGGCACCAGCACCCAAGGTTCTAGTCCCGGTTGCTCCTCCTCCAGGCCAGCTCTCTGCTGTGGCCCGGGAGTGCAGTGGAGGATGGCCCAAGTGCTTGGGTCCCTGCACCCACATGGGAGACTGGGAGGAGGTATCCAGCTCCTGGCTTCGGATCGGTGCGGCGCCTGCTGTGGCAGCCAGTAGGGGAGTGAACCAACGGAAGGAAGACCTTTCTGTCTCTCTCTCACTGTCTGTAACTCTCTCTCTATCTCTCTCTTTCACTGTCTAACTCTGCCTGCCAAAAAATAAATAAATAAATAAATAAAAAAGTGTTTCTTTTCTAAAACCAGACAAAAGATCACTAAGGGAAGATTTATATGAAATAGAAGACGTGGTCTTTGTGATGCTGGTGCACTGTGCAGTAGACATTAACTTCTCTGAGTCTGGTGAGACAGAACACAGATGTATCACACAAGTCACATGAAGATAGGTTAATTATAGATAGTTTGCCTGGTATTCAAGTTACTCCAACGTTCTGGAAGGCTGCCTGGGGAAGATGGACTCTCACCTGCCTGGGCTCCAACTGCTCTGCAGCTGAGGTACCCTGGAAAGTAGCCTATCCTGGGTTTTATACCACGGGGATACAGACTCGAGCAATGAAGGACATCCTCTTCTGGGGCCAGGGTGACTGGAACAGAGCCGGGATTGTCCCAGCCAAATTCTCCTCATCTCAAGATGTCATACACCTAACACATTATACAGTTAGTTTTTAGAATTATAAGTAAGAAAGAGGAAGAAACTGGGTTGGACAAATGTTACCAGTGGAATTTTCCTGGAATTATGGGCTTTACAATTATAATTGGGTGAGTTATGAATCATATGATACTCCAACACAAAATTACAAATAAGACCAATTATAATCAAATATAAACTGAAAAGGGATGTTCATGGAAGCTATAGTACTCAAGGAAATGAAGTTGTAGGAATCAGGGAATCCATTGGAAATAATGTGATGGATGGCAAGTGACTGATCTAAGAAAGCAAGCTGTGTTTTCAAAGGCATTACACTGACATTTAGCAAGTGAATGGTGTCATGGAGACTATGTGATAATTTCTGTCACTATTTCACTTTTGAACTTTCAAAAATACAAGCCAATGTGATACAATAAAATGGACATAGGAAAGGGAACTTGAGGACTTCCTCATTTCAGGGTTATGGCAATTCACATGTCCTCCAGGTTCAAGGAACAGAACTATAGTGTTTAAGAAATGTTCAGTTCTATGACTCTGTGATTCTGTAACTATAATGTGACTATAATTCTATAACTCTGTGATTCTTTTAGTATACATGAAAGCACCCCCAAAATATATTAGCATAAAATCATAGAATTTGAAATGAATGCTTTATCATGGCATGGTGAATGGCCAAATTTTAGAATGTACTCCAATATTTTTCCCAATAATTAGTAACTGGACATGTCTACTGATATTTTAATTTTCCTTCCTTTGTCATAAATAATCAAGTATATGTTGCAGAAAGCTAAAACAAGTGATGAGTAGACATTTGAGGCAATCTGAGTACAAATCCTTCATTTGAGTCACATTTTTTTATCTGTGTGAATATAAATCCTGTATTAGGGGTCTTTGAGAAACATAGAGATAATGTCCACTTCAATCTTCTTCTTAAAGATTCCCGTCAGATTGGAATAAGAGCCTAGACAGTTTGCTCTTACCATGACAGGGAGTGCCTTGGCGCTGGAATGCTTCATCAGGTAGGGTGGCTCCTTGCAGCCCTGCAGGAGGAAGTAGGTGGAGAACTGGCTATCTAAGCCCACCCCACGCTCAAGCACAGTATGACCACAGATATTTATTTACAACAAAGGAAGGGATTGGCTGACACCTCAGGAAGGAAGTAAATTGCTGCCTGTTTAACAACTCATTCCAAAATCATCACTTTAAAAAACTCTGCTGAGGTTTAAAGAACTGTTTGTGCTACATTTCAAAACAATTTTTATGACTGCCATAGGGCAGCATGGACAAGAGTTCAATTTTGCTTTGGGGTCAAAAATGGCTGGACTCAATTATGCTTCACCATTTACTTTGAGCAGGTTATTTAACCTTCCTAGGTGTCAGTTTCTTGTAAGTAAAATGCAGATAAAAATATGTACTTCATAGGACAGCAAGGAGGATAAAATTACTGCTCAGCCAGTGCCTGTACATAGAATACCTTATGTCTATTACTTATTATTATTATTATCTGTAAAATCAACTCTTTGATATGGATTTCTGTAACTAAAATCGTATGAAGCTGGTAAACAGGTTTATAAAACATGAATACCACTAGCATTTCATTTTCTTTCACTATACAGATAGATCTAATGGATTATTTCATAATTCAAGATTCTTAATGTTCTCAGTGCCATGCACCACTGTGACTATCATTCAGTTTTCTGTAATTCTCCCATTTTTTCTCTTAGCAGCTGAAAGCAAAGGAGTTTAATAGATGAATCCAGCAGACAATTCTAGCCCCATAGTAGCTTTATGTATTTCTGTTTGCCCTTTTGATTCTTTACTGAAGAATTCCACCCAAGAATATTCTAATGATATGGGGTGGCCATTAATTTTATTCTCTAAATTATCTGGGTAAATATCATTTAGAAAATGGAACTAAAATTTTCGAAATTTAAAATCTTTTATTTTATTTATAACAAATTTTTGAGCCCCTCAAAATATAGACAGTTTCTAAAAGTCCCATAAATATTTTCTAGCTAGTACTGCTATGAGAAAAACATCAGATTCCATAGTTTCATGGATTTCTCCTTTTAATGCACAACCTGTCTCTTGTTTTCTACTCTAACAGAGAATTCTTAGAATGCAATTAGTAGAAAACTGTTATTGGCTTTAACAAGTAAGAAATTATAATGTCTCAGTGCTATCTGTTTTAACAGACACAATATTAGAATGAAAGAATGCATGATTGTTTCAACATCACAGCACCCAAAGGAAGCAACAGGTGTGGAGGAGTCTGGGAACTTACGAGGATGATATAAATCATTACATTCATGCACCACTGATTATATCAATATCTTTAAGCAAATTACTTCTGAAGATAAAATATGTCTTTTGCTTAACTCAATTCTGCCTGGCATGACAGTTTATATATCCTTAAAAAACCTTGCTAAGACAAGCTAGAATGTTGCAAACTTAAATTGTATATTAATAAAGCCAACAAATAGATTATATTATTTTAGAGCCACTTTTACTTTCATATAAAGATATATTACCTGAATTTTTATTTCCCTTTCACCTGTAACATCTAGCTAGTAGTCAAAAATAACCTGAAAGGGCCAAAAGACAGAAATGAGAAATGTGATCTTTGCTGTTTGCATATTTGTTCAATAAGCACTGATAGTGTGCTAATCATCATGAGTTGTAGTTGGCACTAGAAATGCACGTTAGTAAAAAATATTCTCCTTGCTATGAAGTAGTTTAGCATTTGTTAAAAGAAGCATAGAATAAACTCTCCATGGAAGAAAATTGCCCTGGGGCTGGTGCTATGGTATAGTAGGTTAAGCCACTTCCTGAGACCCCAGCATTCCATATGGGTCCTGGTTCCAGAGCTAGCTGCTCCACTTCGAATGCAGCTCCCTGCCAATGTGCCTTGGAAAGCCACAGAAGACAGCCCAAGTGTTCGGGCCCTTGCACCCACGTGGGAGACTCAGATGAGGCTTCTTGGCTCCTGGCTTGGGTCTGGCCCAGCCCTGAGAGTTGTGTCCACTTGAGGAGTGAACCAGCAGAAGGCAAATTTCTCTCTCTCTCTCTGCCTCTGCCTCTCACTCTCTGTAGCTCCACCTTTCAAATAAATGGATCTTTAAAAAAAAAAAAAAAGAAAAAATATTCCTAAAATGGCTTGAGAATCATTTAAGAATCTGCAGCAACATAATGGATCAAAATATGAATAACTGAACAGAGGGAATTGTTGAGGTGAGCAGCATACCTGAGACGTCTGGAGACAGGAACAATAAGGAAATGTGGGGCCGGTCAGTATCAGGCATGCAGTGATTGTCACCATGGCTCCCAATGGCACACTCAACAGAAGACACTGATCCCAGGCCAGCGCTGCGGCTCAATAGGCTAATCCTCCGTCTGCAGCGCCAGTACACCAGGTTCTAGTCCCAGTTGGGGCGCCAGATTCTGTCCCGGTTGCTCCTCTTCCAGGCCAGCTCTCTGCTGTGGCCAGGGAGTGCAGTGGAGGATGGCCCAAGTGCTTGGGCCCTGCACCTGCATGGGAGACCAGGAGAAGCACCTGGCTCCTGGCTTCCGATCAGCTTGGTGCGCCAGCCACAGCGTGCCAGCCACTGCGGCCATTGAGGGTAAACCAATGGAAAAGGAAGACCTTTCTGTCTGTCTCTCTCTCTCACTGTCCACTCTGCCTGTCAAAAATAAAAATAAAAAAAAAAAAAAAGAAGAAGACACTGATCCCTGGAGAGGGTGCTGTTGCTGCACTCCCACACTCACATGAAGAAACTGCCATTGTGGCATTAGGGACTGGAGCCACAACACTCTCAATCCTGTATATACGCTAGACTCTGGAACCATAACTGCTCTACAAATGCTCCAGACCCAGACTCAGCAGCTGCCCTGCATGCACTCTCATCTCAGACACTGAAGTCATCACTGTTACAGGCCAGGATCCCTTCAGACAACACCACCATGGCCACTCTGCATGCAACCTGATTTCCACCGTTGCTTCAGGCTTTTCTGGGAATGCCAGGCTCTAGATTTTGGCTTGGCAACTGCTCCACAAGCACCCAGGTTTTGCATACAGTTACTAAGTTGTGGCAGAAGTTCCTGCACCCCAGTCACTGGTATCACTACTGCTCTGGATTCCAGAGTCATGTTCCCTTCATGTGCATCCATGCTCCAGAGACCAACTGCTCTGTAGATGCTGTGCATCCAGTACTTGAGATGCTGCCACAACAAGTGTGACTGCAAGCCAGACTTAGCACCAAGACGGATCTCCTTGGCCACAACTTCCTTTTTGAAGGAAAAGAACTCCTAGAACTTTTCTCCACTAAACATTGCAACAGTTCTCACTGCTTCTGCAGGCACTCACTGATTTGGCTGCTGAGGACTTTAGCCACCTTTGCTGATGCTGACATCAGTTAAAAGAGCTCAATTTGTACTAAGCCACTGCGCCCACACAAGAGCCAGAAACAAAGCACTCCAACTACATATAAATGTCTTTCTTAAAACCAGTCTATAAACTCTGGAAGAAATGATTACTCCATCAAATGGGTAGATATCAATGTAAGACAGCAAGAAACACAAAAACCAAGAAACACAACACTACCAAAAGAGCACAGTAATTGTTTAGTAACTGAACCCAAAAAAATGCAGATCTAGGAATTATTTGATAAAGAATTCAAAGTAATTGTCTTAGGAAGTCTAGCTGGATAGATATAAGAAAATACAGAAACACAACTTTAAAAAATCAGAAAATAATACTTGAACACAGTGAGACATTTAATCAAAGGATAGAAATTACAGAAAATAAATTCTGGAGCTGAATAATACAATGTGTGAAATGAGAAATACAATAGAGGATACTAACATCAGACTTCAACAAATTGAAAAAAAACTTAACTTGAAGACAAGTTATTTAAAAATATTTAGTAAAAGAAGGAAAAACAAAAAAAATTTACATGATTAGTGGGATTTCATTAATACAGCCAAATTCACATTATAACAAAAAAAGAAAGAGAAGAGAGAGATAGCGAGAAAAGCTTGTTTAAAGAAATAATGGTTAAAACTTCCCAAATATGAGTAGGGATGTGGATAACTTGGTAAATTAAGTTTGATAGTCTCTGATAAGTTTCAATTACAAGGAGAGTTCTCTAAGACATGCTTCTATGAAGCAGGCAAAAAATCAGACAATGAGAGAATTATTATATCGGAGAAAAGAGGTTTTTCATACACAAAGTCACTTCAGTAAAGCAGACCAGAATAGAGGAGGAGCTATATTGAAAGTTCTGTAAGAAAACAAAACAAAATAGACCTCCAATCAAGAACAGTTTATTCAGTAAAACTGACCTCCAGAAATGAAGGAAGGAAAATGGTTGCCTAGACAAGCTGATGGAGTTTAGCGTTATTAGATGTACCTCATAAGTAATACTAAAGGGAGTTTTTCAAGATGAAACAAAAGGACACTAGTTATTAATATAAAAACATGAAATGAAATAGTGATGGTGTGTCAGTCACTTATAGCTTTACTATAAATGTTGAAGACAATAATACTAAAAACTAAGCTAACAATAATTTATTAATTAATACACCTATAAAAAGATAAAAATTATGATATGAACAACGTAAAATGTGGGATGATGTAGTAAAAGCAGAGAGTTTTGTATGTTATTCTAATCAAATTGTTATCAGCTTAATGTAGACTGTTTCTGAATGTAAACTGTCATGTTCTATGTAAACCTCATGGTGACCACAAAGTGAAAACTTAATAATAGATACACAGAGTATAAAAAGGAATCAAAACATACTGCTTCAGAAAGCCATGAAATCACAAAGGAAAACAGCAAAAGAGGAAGGAGAGAAAAAAGGGAAACAATCATCAGGACAATAATTACCTGTAACATAAATGTATTAAATTCTCTACTCAACAAGCATAGAAATGATGAGTGGACTGAACAAAATGCAAGACCCAATACTGCCAAGAAGAGACTCAGTTCATCTTTTAAGACAAAATAGGCTAAAAGTTAAGGAATAGAAAAACTATTCCATGCAAATCAATATCGATTGAGAGCAGGAATATCTACTTGTTCATGTTGTTTTACTCAGAAAATGGGATATATATGTATTTTAGATTTAATAATCTTTAACATGTTACCATATGATATATAAATATCATAAAATCATATACTTTATATGTATCATATATTTTACCATATATAATATATAAATATTATATACATACACATACATACTAATTTTATTGAAAGTGGTGATATGAATATCATACAACATGGTATTCATGACAAGGATTATAAAATGAAGTACAAAAGGTATAATTCTGGTGAGATTCCATGATGGTGGAATGTGGACATAGTGGTCTACTCTAGGCTAGAAGAAAGTAGTAAAAATAAAATAAAATAAACAAAAGAGAAAAAAAGCATATAAAGGGCATTCTCAGGGGAGACTTGGAGGGAAAACTGCAATGAAGATTCTATGGAAGGAGGAGAGATGCCATGCACCTGTGTGGAAGATGCAGATGAGCAGCATTAAGTATGGACAAAACCACTCCAGCAGCCCTGTGCTGGTAAAAAGTGCCAGCTTTGGGAAGCAAGGTGAGATCAGACTACAGTGATCCATGCCATTGGTGATACAGCTAGAGGGAGAACCTAGTAGACTATACTGTCTTTGAGTCTGGCCTAGAACCCTGAGGGCTACAGAGTGCCAACTCCCCCAGAGAAAAAGGAAAGGGCACATCTCTCTCTCTCCCCGTCCTTCCCACAACAGTGCCTGACAAGTGACTGAGAGAATGCAGTTGTCATATCGTACATAAGTAGTAGCAGCTCTGTTGCAGCTTTTGTGTGCATACGCGGCAACTGGCAGGGATAGTCAGCCTCTTGTCAGGAGAGGCAACCACAGCAGCTTGGGTGCAGATGGTGGGGACAGTCACCATCATGCCAGCAGAAGCAACCATAGCAGCTCCAGTGCACACACCTGGTAACAAGTGGGGAGAAGAAGCCATTCCAACATTAGTACTGACTGCCGAGACTCTTGTATGCACCCAGCATGATTGTGAGATGAGTATAGCAGCAGCTGGCAGGTATTGTGCATGCCAGTGATTTTACAAGATTTCACAAGTATTTTTACAAGAGGGAAGAATCTGCGTTCCCCACTGACTTTGGATGGGAGGATTGACAGGGGGCTGGGCACCCACGTGTGACTATAAGGTGCCCCCAGCCTCTTAAAATATCACATGCTCCAGGGCTCTGGGAATCAAACCACAACGGTGGAGCACTCACAGACAGTTGGCTCTGAGAACATCTCAGCCCATCTGTGGACAGGTCAGGCTAGCAGAGCGGAGTGGCTCTTCTGCACCATGTGACAGTGGCAGCCCTGAATGCTGAGCCTGTGTGAGCTCTGACTGCAGGAGAGAGCACAGGGTGTAACTGGAAATCACTGTGTGTGGCTTTACATGCTCAGAGATCCCTGATTGCCTGGGGTTTGTCACTGCAGTGGGATCCATGCTCACACTGAGCATAGATCCTTTGTGTAGTTCATATGGAAGCATGGATGAGTATTGTACTCACTGAAGGACAACACCTGGGCAATGATCACCTTGGAAGAGAGGAGGTGAGGGTGCGATTGATCATGCCAACAGAGGTGACCATACACCCTCTTCTGTTATCAGGAGAAGATTGACCATGCCCATCTTGGGTGTCACCCTGGATACTTGCCATGCCCTGGAACACTGACAAGAGCTCCCAGGCCATACTCAACACACACATCTGAGTATTCACTGAAAAAGCAGACATTCTACTAAGCCACAGAAGCATAGTTTAAAGATAAAAGCCATAGAGGAAAAATCAACAAGTAAGTACACAAATGCCTAAAACAAGCAGAAATTCAAGAAACAAGATTAAGGAAGACAACATGACAACATGACCTACTCCCCAACCCCAAGCAACAAAACATGGATTCACTGCTGAATTCTATAAGACATTTAAAGAACTAATTCTGGTTCTTCACAAGCTATTCAAAACAATTGAATGGGAGGGAATCCTCCCAATCTACATCTATAAGGCCAGCATCACCTTAATTCTTAAACCAGAAAAAGATAAAATGGAGTAAAAGGACTATAGACTAATATACCTGAAGAACAAAGATGCAAAAAATCCATAGCAAAATACTTTCTACTCAAGTCCGACAACACATTAGAAAGATCATTCACCCAGACCAAGTGGGATTTATCCCTGGTATGCAGGGATGATTCAACAATTTCAAGTCAATCAATGTGATATATTACATTTACAAACTGAAGAACAAAAACTATATGAATTTCTCAATAGATGCAGAGAAAGCGTTTGATAAAATACAACATCCTTTCATGATGAAAACCTTAAGCAAACTGGATATAGAAGGAACATTCTGAAACCACAGCTATAACACAGTGGATTAAAGCCTCAGTCTGCAGTGCTGGCATCCCATATGGGTGCTGGTTTCGAGTCCTGGCTGCTCTACTTCTGATCCAGCTCTCTGCTGTGGCCCGGGAAAGCAGTAGGAGATGGTTCAAGCATTTGGGCACCTACACCAATGTGGGAGATCTGAAAAAAGCTCCCGGCTTCGGAACAGTATAGCTCTGGCCGATGTGGCCACCTGGGGAGTGAACCAGTGTATGGAAGATTTTCTTTCTCTCTCTCTCTCTCTCTCTCTCTCTCTGTCTCTCTCTCTCTCTGTCTCTCTCTGCCTCTGCCTCTCTGTAACTCTGCCTTTCAAATAAGTAAATAAAAATCTTCAAAAAAAAAAAAAAAAAGGAACATTCCTTAACACAATCAAGACAATTTATGACAAACCCATGGACATCATCATATTGAATGGGAGGAAAAGTTGAAGCATTCCCACGGAAATCCAGAACCAGACAAGGCTGATAAAGGACTCTTACCACTGCTATTCAATATAGCCCTGGAAGTTTTAGCCAGAGCCATTAGAAAGAAAAAGAAATTGAAGGGATACAAATTGGGAAGGAGGATGTCAAACTACCCCTATTTGCAGATGACATGATTCTAGATATAGAGGATCAAAAATACCCCACCGAAAGACTATTGAAACTCATGACATAATTTGGTGAAGTGGCAGGATATAGAATCAACACACAGAAATCAATAGCCTTTGTATAAACAATGCCACAGCTGAGGAAGAATTTGTAAGATCAATACCATTCACAATAGCTGCAAAAAAAAAATTAAATACCTTGGAATAAATTTAACTACAGAGGTCAAAGATCTCTATGTTGAAAACGACAAAACATTAAAGAAAGATAGAGAGGAAGATACAAAAAAAAAAAAAAAAACACAGAAAAATCTTCCATGTTCATGGATTGGAAGAATGAATATCATCAAAATGTCATTACTACTGAAAGCAGTTTAAAGATTCAATGCCATCTCAATCAAAATACCAACGACACTCTTCTCAGATCCAGAAAAAAATGATGCTAAAGTTCATATGAAAACACAGGGGACCCTGCTTAGCCCAAAGTATCTTATACAACAAAAACAAAATGGAGGCATCACAATATCATCTGGGAATTTACTCAGATGAAAAGAAATCAGCTTATGAAAGAGTGATTTGTATCCCCATGCTTATTGCAGCTCATTTCAGAGCAACTAAGATATAGAATCAACCCAGATGTCCATCAACTGAAGACTGGATAAAGAAATTATGGTAAATATCCACTATGGAATATTACTCTGCAATGAAAAAGCCCTGTTTGCACAAGATGGATGCAACTGGAAACCATTATACTTAGTGAAATAAGCCATATGTTTTCCCTGACCTGTGGTAACCAATAGAATTTCTTAGAGGTAATCTATAGGAGTGAATTTGACAGTTTGAGATGGGGTGTTTTTTAACAGCCCTTGACTCTACTGCTGAGGAACATTGTACTTTTTCTTCATACTATTTGTTGAATTCTTTACTTAATGTAGGGTTAATCTTATGAGTATAAAGTTGACTGAAATTGATCTTTGTAAAAAATAATAATGGGAATAAGAGAGGGAGGAGGAAGAAGGTTGGGAGCATGGGCAGGAGGGAGGGTAAGGTGGAAAGTATCACTATGTTCCTGAATCTGTATATAGGAAATACATGAAATTTGTATACTTTAAATAATTTTTTAAAAAGTAAAAGTACAATTCAATGACTGCAATGTTTATAACTATATATAAAACAATATGGCATTGTACATTTTTATATTCTATATATCCCACATCAGAAAGAAAACAGAATTTGCTTTCTGTGTGTGATGTATTTCACTTAGAATAATGATCTCCAATTCCATCAATTTTGTTGTAAATGTCTGAGATTTATTTTTTTATGTGTAATATGTAATATGTGTATGTAATATGTTTATGTATGCTATATCTTCTTTATTCCATCATCCATTGAAGAATATATAGGTTGACTATCTTTGCTATTGTGAACTGGGCTGCAATAAACATAGGACTGCAGGTATCTCTTTCATATAATGACTTCATTTCCTTTGAATGTATTCCAAGACTTGGGACAGCTGGGTCATTTGGTAGATCTGTTTTTAGTCTTTTAAAGAGTTTCCACATTGCAGTTCATAATGGGTTGTACTGCTTTTCATTTCTGCCTACAGTGTATTAGGGATCTCTTTTCTTCATAACCTCATCAGCACTTGTTGCTGATTGAATTTTGTATAATGCCATTGTAATTGAAGTGAGTTGATACCTCATTGTGTTTTTTATTTACATGTCCCTTATGGCTAGTGATCCTGAACATTGTTTCAAGTTTATGCTGGTCATTTTCATTTCTTTCTTTGAAAACTTTCTACTCATATCCTTTGTCCATTCTTAACTGTGTTGTTTGTTTTTGTTGGTGATTTTGTTGGGTTCCTTTTATATTCGGGATATCAAATCATTTATCAGATGCATAGCTTGAAAATATTTTCACCCATTCTGTTGGTTGCCTCTTTACTTTGTTGTGCCCTCTTTTGTACAGAAGCTTCTTAGTTAGATTTAATCTCATTTGTCTATTTTTGGTTTTATGTCTTGAGCATTTGGGGTCTTACATAAATATCATTTCTTATGTCAATGTCTTGGAGTGTCTTTCCTATGTTTTCTTCTAGTATTTGGCAGTTTCAGGTCTTACATCTATGTCCTTGAACCATTTCAGTTGATTGTTGTACAGTGTGTAGGTGGAGATTTTCTTTTTTTTTTCATTTTTATTTAATAAATATAAATTTCCCAAGCACAGCTTTTGGATTACAATGACTTTCCCCCCTATTACTTCCTTCCCACCCACAACCCTCCCATCTCCCGCTCCCTCTCCCCTTCCATTCACATCAAGATTCATTTTCAATTCTCTTTATATACAGGAGATCAATTTAGTATATATCAAGTAAAGATTTCAACAGTTTGCACCCACACAGAAACATAAAGTGTAAAATACTGTTTGAGTACTAATTATAGCATTAATTCACAATGAACCACACATTAAGGACAAAGATCCTACATGAGGAGTAAGTGCACAGTGACTCCTGTTGTTGACTTAACAAATTGACACTCTTGTTTATGGAGTCAGTAATCTCCCTAGGATCTTGTCATGAATTGCCAAGGCTATGCAAGCCTTTTGAGTTCGCTGACTCTGATCTTATTTAGATAAGGTCATAGTCAGTGGAAGTTCTCTCCTCCCTTCAGAGAAAGGTACCTCCTTCTTTGAAGACCTGTTCTTTCCACTGGGATCTCACTTGCAGAGATCTTTCATTTAGTGTGTGTGCGTGTGTGTGTGTTTTTTTGTTTTTTTTTTTTTTTTGCCAGAGTGTCTTGGCTTTCCATGCCTATAATATTCTCATGGGCTCTTCAGCCAGATCGGAATGGGCTGATTAAGGGCTGATTCTGAGGCCAGAGTGCTGTTTAGGACATCTGCCATTCTATGAGTCTGCTGTGTATCCCACTTCCCATGTTGGATTGTTCTCTCCCTTTTTAATTCTATCAGTTAGTATTAGCAGACACTAGTCTTGTTTATGTGATCCCTTTGACTCTTAGACCTATCATTATGATCAGTTGCAAACTGAAATTGATCCCTTGGACTAGTGAGATGGCATTGGTACATGCCACCTTGATGGGATTGAATTGGAATCCCCAGGCACGTCTCTAACTCTACCATTTGGGGCAAGTCAGCTTGAGCTTGTCTCAAATTGTTCATCTTCTCCCTCTCTTTATTTCCACTCTTATATTTAACAGAGATCACTTTTCAGTTAAATTGAAACACCTAAGAATAATTGTGTGTTAATTACAGAGTTCAACCAATAGTATTAAGTAAAACAAAAAAAAATACTAAAAGAGATAAAGTATTAAGTTGAACATCAACAGTCAGGACAAGGGCCGATCAAGTCACTGTTTCTCATAGTGTCCATTTCACTTCAGCAGGTTTCCTTTTTGGTGCTTGGTTAGTTGTCACCAATCAGGGAGAACATATGATATTTGTCCCTTTGGGACTGGCTTATTTCACTCAGCATTATGTGTTCCAGATTCCTCCATTTTGTTGCAAACGACCGGACTTCACTGTTTTTTACTGCTGTATAGTATTCCACAGATACATTCTATAACTTCTTTATCCAGTCTACTGTTGGTGGGCATTTAGGTTGATTCCAGGTCTTAGCTACTGTGAATTGAGCTGAAATAAACATTAAGGTGCAGACAACTTTTTTTCAAACTTCCATATGTGGAAATTCAGTTTTCTCAACACAATTTATTGAAAAGATTGCCCTTTATTCTAGGAATGCTTTTAGTACAATTGTCAAAGGTAAGCTGTTGTAGATGTCTGGATTTATTTTGATGGTTTCTACTCTGTTCCATTGGTCTACATGTACATGCTCTTTTAGTTATAATAGCCCTATAGAATTTCTATTGAAATCTGGTCTTGTGGTATCTCAAGCTTTGGTTTCATTGTTAAAGATTTCTTTGGCTATTTTAGGTCTTTTGTCTTTCCAGATGAATTTATTTTATTTATTTGACAGGCAGAATTGGACAGTGAGAGAGAGAGACAGAGAGAAAGGTCTTCCTTCCATTGCTTCACCCCCGAAATGGCCGCTACAGCCGGAGCTACGACGATCGAAAGCCAGGAGCCAACTGCTTCCTCCTGGTCTCCCACCCTCCACTGCCCTCCTGGGCCACAGCAGAGAGCTGGACTGGAAGAGGAGCAACCGGGACTATAACCTGGCACCCATATGGGATGCCAGCACTGCAGGCGGAGGATTAACTAAGTCAGCCATGGCGCCGGCCCCTTCCAGATGAATTTTAAAATAGCTTTTTCTGGTTCTATGAACAACATCATTAGAATTTTTAGAATTTTTATAGGGATTGTGCTGAATTTGTAAATAACTTTGGGTACTATGGATATGTTAATAAAGATCTCTGTAATAAAACATGTTGGAAAACATGATTATCTACATAAAAATGAAATTTCACCTGTTTCTTATATCATTCCTACACACACACAAAAAAAAAACCTAAAAATCAATTAAACATTTAAACCTTAGTGTAAAACTCCTAGATTTAAATAGGGGAAATGCAGATCATAAACATATTAGTTAAGGGTTAATCTCCAAAACATGTAAGAACTTCACTAATTCAACAACAAATAAAAACAAACAAACAAAAAACAAAATAATATAATTTTAAAAATGAGTGGACAAAGAACCTGAAGAGATATTCCTCCAGAGAAAACGTACAAATGCCCAATGGATATATGCAAATGTGTTCAGGGATGAGCATTATGAGGGTTAAGCTGCCACTTGCAACACTGCATTCCTTTAAGAGTGCTAATTCAAGTCCCAGCTACTCTACCTCTGACTCTGATCCAGTTCCCTTGTAATATGACAGAAAAACAGCAAACAATGGCTAAAGTGATTGAGGCCCTGCCACCCACGCAGGAGACCGAAATGGTGTTCCTAGCTTGTGGCTATATCCTAGCTCAACCATTGCTGTTACAGCAACTGGACAGTGAATCAGCTGATGGAAGATCTCTCTCCCAACATTTCTCTTTTTTTTTCACTATACCTTTTGAATAAGTAAATAATATATATATATTTTCAAAAGTTGTTCAACATCAGTAATCATCAGAAAAAAACAAACAAACAAAAGAACTATAATGAAGATATGACCTGACACCTGTTAGGGTGATTTTAGTAAAATGTCAATGCAGTTGTGGAGCAAAAGGAGTGCTTGTACGTTACTGGTGGGAATGTCAATTGGCACAGCCATTATGGAAATCTATGAAGGAGCTTCCTCAAAAAAATATTACCACCACATGGTCCAGCAAATGTACTTCTGGTTGGAATTATTATTCTGGTTGGAATCTCTGTCTCTAAGAGATTCCTTTGCTCATTGTAGCATTATTAGATATGGAAAAAATCTAAGTGTCAGTGGGATGAATGGATAAAATAATGTTATGTATGCATAAAATGGGAAATTATTCAGTATGCCGAGTGAAATAAGCCAGACACAGAAAGACAGATCCTTCATAGTCTCAGTTTTATGTGGATCCTATAAAAGCTAAACTTCTAGGAATGGATGGTAGAAGGGTGGTTGCCAACTCCTGACAGGTAAGCAAAAAAGGAAGAGGCTGGTCAAAGTGCACAAACTTGCATTTACTAGATCAATAAGATCTGGAGACCTACGGTACAGCATAGTGACTCTAGGTAATGTAATATATACTGGAAATTTGTTAAAGAATATATCTTAAATACCCTTACCATATAACACGAAGGTAATTGTGTGAAGTGATATATATGATTCATTAACTAGATTGTGGAATTTATTTTACAATGTAAACATATAAACCTCATACTGTATGCCTTGAATACACATAATTTTAATTGGTCATTTATATCTCAATAAAGTTGAATACAGGTCCATTAAAGATATAATCATATAAGAATATAGGAGTTCAAGCAAGGAGCATTTAGTTTGATTTGTATAATCCAGAGAATTTTTCCAGAGAGGGCAAATTTCACTGTTATTTACTTGGGAGCAGTGAGGAGGGCAGGGTAAGTCGATTGGAAATTAGCTAGGCAGAAAAAATGAGATCTCATTCTGGGAACAAATAAACATACCATAGGCAAATAATTGCATTTTTGTCCATGAGAAAAGAGGAATTAGGTCCAATTATTCCAGATCTCATCAGACAATCTAACATAGGTTGGATGAGGAAGACAGTAAAATAGGATCAAAGACTCATCAGGTGTCCACACATCTGTGAACTGATCATCTAGCAGTGGAGAATGAAGTCCATAGCTGTGGACCCTTCTCAGTGTCATTGCTATTCGTTGCTCCCCTATGCCTGTGCTCATTTCCATCTAATTCAGGGACCTCAGTCTCCACTGCTCTTTACTCATTTGAATAGCATCCTTGGTAAAATGCCTTCAGTTAGCCCTCTCAGTGCCATTTGGAATTATCTCAAATTACAAAACGAACCAGAATCAATGTAAGGCGATGTAAATCCCCAAGATTTTTTGTTGTGTTGCTGCCCTCCTGTGTGTTCTGTGGAATCTTTATAAATACATGTTTGTTTTCCTGTCATTTTGGAAATTTAAGCTCACTGTTACTAAGGTCATATTTAACATAAATACAATATTTTGTTGATTCTCCCTAAGTGTTAAATACTAAACACAAGGAGATAAAGCACAAGAACAAGAAGGTAATGAAAGTAGATCCTAATAGGCTTGAGCTGCATTAGAAACACAAAGAGGAAAAGGAAACACTTCTCATCAAAATGTAAAACTAAAATTATTTCTAGAAAAGCATAGGTTACTTAAAATCATTAGATAGTTTTGAAATGAAATTATTTAAAAGAGCATAACAAAAAAAGTAGTTTTCAGATGCTCCTGATACAATACTGAGAGTATAAAATGTATTTGACTTATAATATGAACTTTTGAACACTCCTCTATGATCAAACTAGAATGTGAAGTTTTAGTTCCCTTTGTTTTAGATAATCTTTTAGTCAGGTAATGAATAGTACATGGTACTGAAAAAAATACATATACATTTTAATCGTAGGTTTTCTGAAGACCCATTGTTCATTTCAGGCTGTTTTACTGAGACTCCTTGCACTAAACGCCTCTGTTTGCATTCCACTCAAAACAAAGGCATATTTTAGGGATGTACCTCTCACAAAGAGGTATTGATGGACCAGGAATCAGACTTTGGACAAATGAACATTTCATTATAACACAGCCTAATTGTTAAAGCTCTTCTTATTGAAAAGAATAAAAATTTCATTAGTCATCACAGTAGCTCAGCACAAACTCCTCCTCCTTTTCCCCACAATGCACAGAAAGAATGGCAGCTTTAAGCTTATCATTGAACACTTGGAACTTTTGGCCCTTTCTTACTTTTGCTAAATATACCAAGAAACATTTACTAACAATTAGAAAATAAATATACTAATATTTTAAGCTAAATTTTATATATATATATGAGAGGATTTCAAAAGTCCAAAAAGTTCATGGTAAATTGAATTAAAATATATTTATTTTGATGAAAAAATTTTAAAATCCATGCATAGTTTTATTTTAATAATACACATATTTCTATGAACTTTCTGAAGAGTACTCATATTTGCTATACCTGCCCCTCCTCCCCCCTTACAAAAAAAGTGGTATTCACAAGCATGTTTACAAGTTGTCTAGAGGGCATGTTCTTTCATGTTCAGGCCTCTACAATCATTTTACGGGATGATTAAGGATTTATAGGGCTATCCTGAGGCTCAATTCAGATAAAGACAAGAGTACTCTGGAAATTGTGAACTTGATATAAATTAAGGAAATAAAATTTGCACTGGTAACTTTACCACCACAGCAGCTTTTTTTAATTAATTAATTTATTTATTTGAAAGTCTGAATTACACACAGAGAGAAGGAGAGGCAGAGAGAGAGGTCTTCTATCCGCTGGTTCACTCCCCAGATGGCCACAACAGCCGGAGCTGCCTCAATCCGAAGCCAGGAGCCAGGAGCTCCAGGTCTCCCACATGGGTGCAGAGGCCTAAGGACTTGGACCATCTTCCACTGCTTTCTCAGGCCACAGCAGAGAGCCTGATTGGATCTCGAACTGGTGCCCATATAGGATGCTGGCAAGCAATGGCTTTACCTGCTACAGCACAGAGCCAGCCCCCAACAGCAGCTTTTAATTTAAGTATCTTTGCAGCTTCTAGGAAAGATAGATGTTGATCATAAACATTGAAAGGGGAAAGACCAAAGAATAATAAAAACCAGAAGTCCTGTTGTAGATCATTGTATCCAAATGGGAGCAAAAATGTTTAGATCAGATAAGGAACATAAGCACATAATAATCTACAATGCTGGGCCGGCGCTGTGGCTCAATAGGCTAATCCTCCGCCTTGCGGTGCCGGCACACCGGATTCTAGTCCCCTTCGGGGTGCCGGATTCTGTCCCGGTTACCCCTCTTCCAGGCCAGCTCTCTGCTGTGGCCCGGGAGTGCAGTGGAGGATGGCCCAAGTGCTTGGGCCCTGCACCCCACGGGAGACCAGGAAAAGCACCTGGCTCCTGGCTTCGAATCAGCGCGATGTGCCGGCCGCAGTGCACCAGCCTCGGCGACCATTGGAGGGTGAACCAATGGCAAAAGGAAGACCTTTCTCTCTGTCTCTCTCTCTCTCACTGTCCACTCTGCCTGTCAAAAATAAAAAAAAAAAAATTTAAAAAAATAATCTACAATGCTTATACTTGGGCAAACTTTGCTACTTCATCATAGAAGTGTTTCTGACTGAGAGAGGGTTTGGTGTCTGAATCTTTGCCAACATAATACCCTAAATCAGACTTTGCTCACTGTGTTTAGACCCTCTTAACAGGTTGGGACAACTCTTTCAGTGTTTCCTTTTCATGTGTGGGAGGCTACAGCTCTCATCTGTGAAATCAGATAAATCATATCACAACTCTGCTCAAAATCATCCAAGAAACTCAATTCTCATCCTGAGTAAAAACCAAAGTCTTTATCTGCCCTAACACATAACCAAATCTCAACTTTATTGCCCTTTCTCTTTCTCTCCTACCTCCTTCTCTCACACTCAATCTGCTCCACTCACACAGGTATACTGTCTGTTCTTCACACACACCAAACCTGAACCTACCTCAGAAACTGAAATGACTGGTCTCTGCCTAGAATGCTCTACTCCTAAATATTCATATGTGCACTCCCACATCTCCTTCTAACCTCAACCGTTCAGTTATCTAAATGAGGACCAAAAAATTACGCTGTGTAGCCCACAAGGAAGAATGATGTTCACATTTTTAGCTGAAGAACAGAATTTTAAAAATCATATTATACCACACATGAAAATCACTGAAATTTCCTTTTTTTTTAAAAAAAGATTTATTTATTTATTTGAAAGTCAGAGTTACACAGAGAGAGAGGAGAGGCAGAGAGAGAGGTCTTCCATCTGATGGTTAACTCCCCAGATGGCCGCAAAATCCAAAGCCAGCAGCCAGGAGCCTCTTCCGGGTCTCCCACGCGGGTACAGGAGTCCAAGGACTTGGACCATCCTCTACTGCTTTCCCAGGCTATAGCAAAGAGCTGGATAGGAAGTGGAGCAGCCGAGTCTAGAACCGGTCTCCCATAACGGGAAGCCGGCACCTCAGGCCAGGGCATCAACCTGCTGTGCCACAGCGCCAGCCCTGAAAATCACCAAAATTTCAACACTCAGTGTTAGTAAGTAAAGTTGTTGAAACACAATCAGACTCCTTCGTCTTGGTCTATTCTTGCAGCCATAATAAACTACCTTAGACTTAATTAATGTTTAAATAATAGAAAATTCTTTCTCATGGTTCAAGAGGTTGGGAAGTCCAAGATCAAGAAACTAGCAAATTCAGTATGTGATGAGGGCCCATTTCTTACAGAGGGTGCCTTGCTAATATGTCCTCATTTGATAGACGATATAGAAGGGCCAGGTGGCTCTCTTGATGTTTTTTTTAATGTCATGGATAAGGGCAGAGACCTCATGGCTGATTCACCAACCAATGGCACTAACTTTTAATATCATCTCCTTGTAGTTTAAACTAAAATGCAAACGTCTGCATTTTGGAGGGCACATAAATTCAAATCATAGCACCATTTATTTACATATTGTTGATGGCTGCCTTTGTGTTAAAATGGCTGAGTTGAATAGCTGTGAAGGGGCTGGCTCTGTAGTGTAGTGGGTAAAGCTGCTGCCTGCAGTGCTGGCATCCCAGTTGGACACTGTTCAAGTCCCAGCTGCTCCAATTCCAATCCATCTCTCTGCTATAGTCTGGGAAAGCAGTGGAAGATGGCCCAAGTCCTTGGGCCCCTGTACCCACGTGGAGGACCTGAAAGAAGCTCCAGGCTCCTGGCTTCAGATACGCACAGCTGCAGCCATTGCAGCCAAATGGGGAGTGAACCAGCAGATGGAAGACCACTCTCTCTCTTTCTCTCTCTCTCTGCCTCTGCAACTTGACCTTTCAAATAGAATAAATTTTTAAAATAAATAAATATTATTTGGTATTATATGGCATGCAATGTCTCAGATTTTCACTATCTGGACTTATCATTTTGTTAAAACTTACTAGAAGCGTGACATTCGTGATTTCTTTTTTGTCTCAAAAATATTTTTGATGTAGATGTTTTGATATGCCTCAGAAAGTATCTGAGTGTAAATTTGTTAATCTGCTTGGTCATGAAGATACTTTCTGTTCTTTTGTTGTTGTTATTCCATATTTTCATATTTAAATTTGAATTTTTACATTTTTACTACTGTTAATTTAAGTATAATTTGTTTAATGGTTAAAATTGGATTGTCAGTGAAGAAACTTAAAAATAGCCCTCTCATGTAACTGCTTAAGTAAAAACTACATTTTGTGTTCTATTTCATACACTTTTAATGACTTGTATTTCTGTTTAAATATGTGATTATGTTTAGATTTTGTTCCTGTTTAGCAAGGCTTTTTACCATTGATTAAATGAAGGAATGTATCTTTTTGAGGAGATTTATATTCTGTAAATAAAAATTGGTTGAAACAAAAAAGTCAAATTATAAGATTATGCAAATATATTGCATATTATGTATATTTATTTTCTGTCTATTCATAAGAGCATAATTTATATGAAGACAGAGAACTTTGTCCATTTTATTCCCTGACAAAATCCCTAAATAGTATCTGGTACATAGTAGGTACTCAATAATACATTTTTCAAGTAAATTATTTCTATGGGTGATACCTGCATTAAGTAGAAGTAGATTAGATAGATTAGCCAGAGAATACTTCACAAGAAGATGGTATGTGAATATGAAAGTATACTAAGGCTTTAGAATGGTGAAAATTTTTCCTGAAAGGGATACTAAATGAACAAGAGAAAAACAGTATGCAAGAGTCTTCAGAAAACACGTCTAGAGTTGATGAAGTGGATGGGTGGTGAGCAGCAGGTTGAGCCTAGGTTGTCGAGAGTCTGGAATGTCCAATTAGGATTGATACTTGAGTTTAATCCTAAAAAAAAAACAAAATCAATTGGGTATTTTATAAATGTCTGTTTTATAATACATAGAGAAAACATATCCAAAGATACATGGTAATGCCTGAAATATTTCTGTAAAAGTGATAATATGATAATAAATATTTTTTAAAGATTTATTTACTTTTTTGAAAGAGTTACAGAGAGAGAGAGAGAGAGAGAGAGAGAGAGAGAGAAGGAGCTTCCATCTGCTGGTTTACTAACCAGATAATCTCATCAACCAGAGCTGTGTCTGGCTAAAAACAGGAGCCAGGAGATTCATCTGGATCTCCCACGTTGAACTGGCACCCATATGGAATGCCAGCACTATAAGCTGTAGCTTTACTTACTGTGCCACAATGCCAGCCCCAATATGACATAATTCTCTAACTTGAAGAAAAAAATGCATCTTCATTGCATTTATGTAAAATTTTATATTTAAAAATGAGATTTTAAGCTATGTTCTCTTCTCCATGTTTTCTGTATTGCTTGACTTGTTTTACATTGACTATATTATTTTTTACAGTCACAAAGACATAAAGTTGTTTTCAATAAGCTGGAAGAAAAATGGTAGTAGGTTAAATGTAGTACTAAAAGCTATCTAGTTTTGTCTTGATAGTAAAGATAGATTCATGTTACATATAGCAGGTAATGTTCCAATAAGCTTTATTTCATTGAAAATAGGTACTGTGATGGTGGCCTTTCAAGATTAGTTGTGGATTCAATCCCCCAAAATCAGTAATCTGCAACTTGTCTTATCTTTAAAATGAGGGGGTTGGCATGGTGGTGTAGTGGGTTAAGTCTCTGTGATACCTGCATCCCATTTGGGTGCCAGTTCAAGTTCCAGCTGTTCCATTTCTGATCTAGTTCCCTGCTAGTGTGCCTGGGAGAAAAAGGTATCTGACACATCACCTGAATGATGAAACACCAGTTGTGCAGAGAAAGAAAATGTAAGAGAAGGGAATTCTGGGAAGAAGGAATATCCAGTAAAAATTATTTTAGTGCGGGAAAAATTTAGTTAAATGAAGAGAACTCTTTAACAGTGTAGTTAGAGAAACAGAAGGAAGATGGTAAAATAGTAAAGTCAGAAAAGCATCCTCAGTTATAACCTTGAATATGAGTTTCTCATTGTAGCAGAAAATAAAGTATTCTTCCATTTCCAAATGCAAGGGCTTAACTCCATATTTTAGAAAACTTGTAGTTATATACTATACCTAATCATTAATCATGTGATTTGTTTATTTATTCAATCAACAAACATTTCTGAACCACTATCAAGAACAAAGCCTTTATGAAATTTAATCCATAGGGGAGCTCAGGAGTTAGTTCTAATGCAAGCAGAGAGAGATCATATCTAGCTGGGCAAATCTGAAAAAATTTACTGATTGAGCAGGCATTTGCAGTAGGGTGGCTGGACAGGATTTAGATATTTGAACTATTGATGATGTTAAGAGGGCCCAGTAGGAATTCTAGGAACTAGAGTGGATAAAGGCATGGAGATAAGTTGTTTTGGCAATAGCATGTCATTTGAAACTCTTATTTCAAAACGCATTTGGATTTTAAAATTCAGTAGGTCATTGCTAAAGCTGAATTTGACCTCATCACAACTTTTGCTGCTTTTCTTAGCAAGAAATTGTATGCATATTAAACAGAAGGCTGTCAGATACATCACAGGTCTTCTAAATGCATGAGCTTTAGGGGAGGTGTATTGGGTAAGTCCTGTTTAACCTATAGTATTGCTAGGTCTTCTGTGAGTGAGTGAGTTAAGTGCAATGGAGGGAGAAAAAAGGCTAAACATGACACTCATTGACAACAGAGTTCCACAGAGGTCCAGGGGATTTCCAATGCAATAAGTCACAGGGCAACTTGGTGCCCATTTAGTGCTAGTAAACAAAGAAGTGTTGTTAAGAGAATGGAAACAGATTACTTTGTATGAGTTTGTTTAATCTGTTCTCAATTTGCATCAGATGGTCTACTTACAACACACCTGCATTCACAAGTGAGGTTCTTAGTTTATGAACTTCATCTTTTTTATTTTTTGAGACACTGACTGCATATTAACCCATTTACGTAGCAGCCTTCCTAAATCTTACCACTTGTCTCCATAAATTGTCTTCAACTGTTCATAAATTTCATTTCACAACATTACCTACATGTTTGCTCTGTAGTATATCAATTTTGTAGTAGGTTTTCATTGTAACATTTCAAGTTGACTAGTGTGAGATCAAACAAATAGTTGGCCATAAAACTGATGACTTATGGGTAGGGTGGGGCTGCAGAGAGTCACCAGTAGATGAAAAAGCTGAAGACACTACAAGATTATCTTTGTAATAGAGTCACGGAGTCTAAGGTTCCTAAGTAAAAGCACTCCCTTAGATGCATCTATTTAAACAACTTGCCTTCTTCTACTCTCTTGTACTTGCCAGGTACCTATCATATTAAATAATAAATTTTTAATACAGATAGGGCTGATGTTTGTGCCAACTGAATAAGGGAAGTTTTTAAGACTTGATCTTTTGGGGCCAATAGTAAGGGGGCATGGTTTTCATCAACACTATTTTTCTAAAATTTCCTTTTATTCTGTCAGTGGGAGCAGAATTCATCCATTTATAGATACAAGGAATGTTTACAGAAGATTTACATTGTAACATCCGCTAAGCTGGAAGTTAAAGACCCAAAGGGGCAAAAGTAGAGAGACCTTCTATCATTGATCTACAGGAATGTAAACAGCTACAATACAAATGATAAGGTAACTTCAGTGATCAGAGAAGGATCCAATCCAGGTTTCAGGTAACAAGAATGGCATCCAGAACAAAGTATCCTGTGGGCTGGGATATTGATGATCTGATATTTTGATAATCTGGTATTTGTGTGAACTGTTAGATAATGAAGAGTTCCACAGGTGCAAGAATATAGCTCTTTTCAGGAAAGTTGAAGGAGGGTATCAGGTTTGGGTTCCCTGGGTGACCAATCTCAATCATTTATACTGCTCTCTAATATTCTTTCAATGTGCCTTCTACTTTTCCTACACAACATTTTAAAAGTATTTATTCACTTTTATTAACATGAAAGAGAGGGAGAGAAAGAAGGAGAGAAAGAGAGAGAGATATTTCCCATCCACCTATTACCCCACAAATGCCTTCAAGAGCAGGGAACACCATCCAGGCTCCTATATGGGCAACAGGGGTCCAAACACTGGACAGCAGCAGACCCATCATTTGCTGCCTCACAGACTGCACAATAGCAGGAAGCCAGTTATGAAGTAGAAGCAAGACTAGATTCTAGGCACTCCAATAAGGGATACTGGTGCCTTAAGTGGTAGTTTAATTCACTGTGACACAACACCTGCCCTTCCGACACAACATTAAACACAACATGCATTTTTTCTGTCTCCTCATTTCCTGTTTTATTCATCCAACTTTTTGGCATATAGTAGGCCCTCAACATTTGTTTAATCAGTGAAAGAACTAATGTCTGAGAGCAACAGAGCAAAGAATGGAAAAGACTCTAGACATCTGGGTAGGGTTTTCTTGGCTGTCTTAAGTTCTTAATTTTTTCTAAGAGTGACAGGAGATAAAGAAAGGATTAAAACTGAAGTTTGTACTTCATAAACGATTTTAACTACAATGTGAAGAATGGATTGGGAATGAGTGGAAGTCAGTCTGTCAGCTGTCTGAGCAAACAGGGATGCTACCATGGAGAGACAGGAAGAGAAATTGCTAAGGCTTATATGTGAGTTAGATGAGGAGAAGAATAATGGAGTTCTCCAAGATGACCCATAGGTCTCTGAATTGGGCAGCGACATAAATCATGAGGGAAAGCAGTTCTTTTTGCGTTTGCTGATGACGGGAGAAAGAATGACAAATTCAGTTTAGAGCTTGTTGTTTTTAAAGTGCTTGTCAGTCAACTAAGAGATGTCCAAAAGGAAACTGAGAATGTTCAAGTGAGGAGACTTATGAAAAGACCACACATGGATTTCAAAATTCTTTGTGCCAAAATAAAATTATCTTCTTAATTCACTTTTCCACAAACTTGTTGAAGTTCTCTGTGAATTCCTAAAGGTCACAAGAGAAATCTTGGTAGATGCGGGAGATGTGTGGGCCATCAGACTATCTGTGATAATCACAGAGCTTTCACTGCTGCAGCTGAAAGCGCTCTTGTAAAACTTGTCCCTGTTGCCAAACTCGTCAAGGTTTCTCTTCTAGACTGACTTCATCCAGCTCATGAGCTGATAAATGAATCACAGGAGATAGTTTATAATTTTGAAAAATCACATGGTCACTCTTTCAGACATTGTGAAGGTCCGTTTGATGGGAAAACCAATAAAGCTGGACCTACTAGGTCCTTATACCTTCATTCAAAGCCTTAAATATGTTTCATCTATTTTGTTATGACAACAATGTTTTAAAAATATTTTAACTATTAGGTGTTATGCTTGTTACAACACAAGCATGTCAACATCAATTGTCTTTTCATCCTACATTAATGCTTAATGCACACCCTCTGAAACATTTTGTTAGATAAGATCTACAACAAAAACAGAGAAAGGCATCAAAGTAAAAAGGAGAAGGAAAGATAAACTAATGGGTGTGTTGGGTACTGCAAGATGAAATATTTTATCACAACCTTCCTGAAAAGATTTTAAAAAATTTAAATGGGTTTGCCGTATTCCCATGTAGACCAGACAGACAGAACAGCATAACTAAAGAAAAGCATAGATAAATTAAATACTTTCAAGGCTGGCTAGGCAGTCTGGTATTAAATATGTATTTTTTTAGGTAGTAACGAAGAACTTCAAATGCCATGGTAAGGATTTTAACATACTAGGCACTGTGAAGTCAGTCAAGTGTTTGTACCACAGAAAAACATGATTTGGACTTTTGTTTTAGGGAGGGTTATCTTGGCAGTAGTATGGGTCATGGATTTGAAGGCAGTAAAGCCCCCAAAATTATGTCACTTTTCATGGCATTAATATTACTTAAATTCAGAATTCAGAACACTAGTAAAATTCTGATCTAGTGAAATTTTGAACAGAGATTTGTTCTGCTCTTTAAATTCTCCTAGTAAATACAACCCTCTAACAGCACTAATAGCTCCTCAATCTTTCTTATTTGCCAGACCTATTCTTCCTCCTGGCTTTCCTTGAATCTGTATTTAGCCTGAAATACATGGATCAACATTTCAACTGTGACATCTCAGATTCCTTTTCCCTTTGCCCTGAGTCCTAACTTTCTGTCAATTCATAGTTCAAGGTACACTGAACCAAATGTCCTGTCCATTGGCCCCAAAGGCACTATCTTTTTCATCCATTAAATTCCTTACCTGGTTATAAAACCATTTAAAACCACATTTTTAAAACTTTCATTACCCAAGTTAAAATGACTCTCTGCATTTCCCAGAAAGGATTTCTTTTCAGCATATATTTGTTATTTGTTTCCCTGTGTTTTCTATTCATTATTTTCCAATCCATGTCCTTTGAGAGGAGTCCTCTGAAAATAAAGTGAGGATTGTTCATAAAAGCAAGTATGATAATCACTGGGTTACATTGCTCTTTCTCAAACTTGATAAATGAATGCATACTGGTAAAATATCTTATAGTCTACTTGCTTGAAAGTATTTTTTACTACATGTATCTAAATATAGACAAAAATAAACCAAGTACAAATAAATCTACAAATGAATTATAACTGTACTTGAAAATTCCAAAGAAATAATGATATATACTAAAATCAAGTCATGAGTTCATGAGTGCTGGCTTTAATGATAGAAAGATATAAAATCAGATTTAAAATATTTCTGCTTTTCAATTTCAATAGTGCTAACACTTTTTTGGAGCATTTACAATACACAAAGTACTATTCTAAATGTTTTTCATTTATCACAAATTTAAGCTTCACAACAATCCTATGATGTTGAAATTGCTATCATTTTATAGATCATGAAACTAAGACACATAAATGTCTAGTAAGTGATCTAGACTAAAGAGAAACAAGATTTGGGTCCCATACATCCTGATTCCAGAGCCTAAGCAAAATCAGAAAGCTTCATTCCATCACTATGTTTGCTAAGTCTCTGTATTCAAATCTCATGCTTAATCAAACTCAATTGCCCTCGAGCCATCTATAAATGATAATTTAATGAAGTATTATTTGAAAACTGTCTTGGAATATCTTATTCACTTACAGGAGAGTATCATGGCAATTATAAGATCCATAGGAATAGAGTATCTTATCCATAGAGTTCTGGAATAGGGAACAAAAGATATTTTTTGCATGTTTATTGCCTCATCTACAGGCAAAGTAATTTTGCAAGACAACTGCAGAACATGGTGGATAAATAATAAAAAGCAAGACATTAGTCATAGTGCTACCACTTAAACTATTTTAACTTGTTTTGTACAAAGAATTGAATTCAAACCAGCTAAAATCACAATTACAGTAAAACTATATTTTGGCTTCTAAACAGTCAACATACTGAATAGGACTCAATTATGCTTCCAGTTTCCTTTATTTGAACTGCTGCAAAATGTTTCATCCATGGCTTTCTGTGTTATTTGACTTCTGGTCAATGACACACACCTATGAACATAAACATGAACAAGTGAGTATTAACCAAGTAGTGGTACAGGATTAGTGATATTTGAAAACTTCAGAATTCACTAAAATTAATTTTAATTTCTCTTGAGAAATCCTAGAGTACCAAGAATTCATAGCAATTGGAGAGTTTCTGGCCTAGATGGAAAAAACAAATCAGGCCATTCTCAGAAATATAAACTGGTGTTTAGGAGGCCTTAACATCACAGAAGTTATGGTAAAACCAAGGCAAGCAGATGTAAGGAAACAAAGGTCAAAGGAAAGTGTCATGTCTTTAAAAGCTAGAACACAATGTAATCATGTCTTTGCCTTCCTGACTTAGACCCTTCCCGGAAAAGACTCAAGGGATGGAAATATAGTAAAGCCATTCAAAGGGCACAACACAAAGACTTTGATACTTCAGAATCTTAATGAAAACTCCATCTTCAGCAGTTTTCTTTATCTGATTTTCACCATCTCAACACTACCCTTCCTCAATGTGAGTGAAGATGAGTTTTAGGTAGTCCCAAATTACTAGAGCTTAGTGTTTAATACTAGTTAGCCAAAAGGTGTGTGGGTTAGAAGCGAAGACAGGAGTCATGGAAACTAGAAAATAATGCAGTATGTGACTCCAAGCCAACTCAGTTAATTTCTCTGCTTATCAATTTACTCTTCTTTTAAATGTGGCAATTAAGCTAGATCTTAAGCCTATGTTGTCCAGCTCTGTTTTAAGATCTCTTGATTCTCTGAGATGGTTGTAGACTACGATGGATGAAATCATAAATAAGCTTTTCTGGAACTGAGTCTTAATGCTGCCTTGATGTGTGTGTTGTTAGATGACACTGAGATTTGTAGGCAAACTCTCTGGCCTATTGGATAGTGTTATATTTGGCTGACATCCATAGAATATACACTATTCTCATGTGAAAAATTTTACTGAAGTTAGGGTGCTACTTTTTCTTGTTAGGAACAGGTTGCTCCACTGTGAATTTTTAAGAGCTTGGTCAAAGTGATGAATAAGTTGAAATAAGGAAAAGTAATTTTAATCATATACCCTGAAAAATCATCTTCTAGGGAAGTTATATTTTATTACATTAGTAAGTAGCAGTAAATATTATTGAGACAATATTTGTCACTTGTATGTTTAGTCCTTATTTCACAAGACAATGGAAGAGATGCTTCCACTTATCATCTATCTATCAAATATTTATGAATAATTATATGAAACAAATTGATTGGGCTAAGGGATAACTATACAGCTGATAAAACAAAATAGCTGAGTGTCTTCTGGAAAGGTGTTTTTGGGAGGGATTAGAATTTGAATTGGTGGCCGGTGCCGTGGCTCACTTGGTTAATCCTCCGCCTGCAGCACTGGCATCCTGGGTTCTAGTCCTGGTTGGGGCACCGGTATTAGTCCTGGTTGCTCCTCTTCAAGTCCAGCTCTCTGCTGTGGCCCGGGAGAGCAGTGGAGGATGACCCAAAGTGCTTGGGTCCCTGCACCCACGTGGGAGACTGGGAGAAGTGCCCAGCTCCTGGCTTCGAATCAGCGTAGCGCTGGTCGTAGCGGCCATTAGAGGAGTGAACCATTGGAAGGAAGACCTTTCTCTCTGTCTCTCTCACTGGGTTTTTTTTTTTTTTTTTTTAACAGGCAGAGTGGACAGTGAGAGAGAGACAGAGAGAGAAAGGTCTTCCTTTGCCGTTGGTTCACCCTCCAATGGCCGCCGCTGCAGCCGGCGCACCGCACTGATCTGATGGCAGGAGCCAGGATCCAGGTGCTTTTCCTGGTCTCCCATGGGGTGCAGGGCCCAAGCACCTGGGCCATCCTCCACTGCACTCCCTGGCCATAGCAGAGAGCTGGCCTGGAAGAGGGGCAACCGGGACAGAATCCAGCGCCCCGACCGGGACTAGAACCCAGTGTGCCGGCGCCGCAAGGTGGAGGATTAGCCTATTGAGCCACGGCGCCGGCCATCTCTCACTGTTTATAACTCTCTGTCTGTCTCTCTTTCTCACTAACTCTGCCTGGCAAAAGAAAAAAAAAAGAAAAAAAAGAAAAAAAAGAAAAGAAGAGAAAAGGAATTCGAATTGGTGAACTTTGGTGAACTGAGCAAAGCAGATAGCCTTCCCTAACGTGGGTGGCATCATCCAATCAGCTGGCTAAATAGAACAGAAAGTAACTAGAACAAAAAGGCAGAGAAAGGGTGAATCACCTTCCCACTGAGGCTGACATCCATCTTTTACTGCCCTCAGACGTCCTCACTCCTTATTCTTTGGCTTGTGGCCTAAGACCAGACCTTACTCACAGGCCTCTGATTCTCAGGCATCTGGATGTTGAATGAATTTCATAGCTAGCTTTCTTTGTTCTACAGTTTACAGACAACAGATTGTGGGACTCTCAGTCTCTATAACTGAGTAAACCAATTCCTGTAATGATCTCTCTTTCTCTCTCTCTCTTAAAGATTTATTTATTTATTTGAAAAGCAGAGTTACACAGAAAGAGAAGGAGAGGCAGAAAGAGACAGAGGTTCTTCCATCTACTGGTTCACTCCTCAGTTGGACGCAACGGCAAGAGCTGCACTGATCTGAAGCCAGGAGCCAGGAACTTCTTCCATGTCTCCCAAGTGGGTGCAGGGGCCCAAGGACTTGGGCCATCTTCTACTGCTTTCCCAGGCCATAGCAGAGAGCTGAATCAGAAGCGGAGCAGCTGGGACTTGAACTGCTACTCATATGGGATGCTGGCACTGCAGACAGCGACTCTACCTGCTACACCACAGTGCAGTGATCTCTTCTTACATATATCTTACATGCATCCATATCCTATTGTTTTTATTTCTCTGGAGGAAACCTGGATAATACAATCATATGCACAGTCCCTTTATGTGTGGGATTTTCAATAGATTTATGGAAACATGTATTATGAAAAGTCTACACATGGATTTAAAAATTTTTTACACCAGAATAAACTTATCTTTTAATTCAATTTCATATGAACTTTTGAAGTACCATATATAAATTTATAAGTATGTAAAATAAAATTTTGGTTACAAAGATAGGCAGTTTGAACTAAACAGTTTCTTCTTAATTTCTATTTTCAAAAAAAAAACAATGCAAGGCCATCTCCTTGTACTATACATTACGAAGTTAGCCAAATGTGACTGGTTCTTTCCTTAAAAAATCTGAAACAGATACTTATACACCAAATTTAATAGCTTTCAAATTTATATCTATAAGAATCATATATGGCTTTTACTAAAATCACCAGTTTGTGGTCAGCAAATGATTTTGGGAGTCAGCCTAATCAGTCTCTAGCACAGTGGCTCAAAACCTTGATGGCATATTGAATTCACAGTGCTTTAAAAAATAGTCATCCCTGGGCTGTGTGTGTAGATTTTGATTCAGTTTGCAATGTAGCTTGGATATCTGGATTTTTAATGTTCTTCAGATGATTATTAGCAGATAAAGTCAAGAACCACTGCTTTATCAGAGGAAGCCACAAATTGAGCTTGACAATATATCTGGGTGACTCTTATCATCAGTCACTTTTGGAGAACAATGATATATTTGTCAAATGTCTTCAGAGCCCATGTGAACTTAATTTACACTATATTCTATATCGCATATATCCCACATACCACATCATCTGCTGGTTCACACTCACTGTAATATACTGACCTAATCTTCAAAGCTTGAGAGCTTTCTGATTTGTAGTTCTCCTTAAAAAAATTCATGAGACTTACCCCAGACATAATCTCTGAGGTTGGAGATCAGAAATTTGTGTTTCTAGTAAGCCTCCTGAGTGATACTTGGATACACAAAAGTTGCAAACTACAGTTTTTAGGATTGTGGAGTTTGGAGCAGGGAAAGCAATGAATCATAGGAGCCCAAGAAATAGGAAAATCCTGCTCTCACTTCCTTCCAGTCACAGCATCTTTCATAGAGTGAGTGGAGCCAGTGGGTAGTGACATGACCATGTTTAGTGTATGGGCTGTAAGAACTGCATATATGAAATGTAGCTATAACTCCTAAGTCCATGTAATTGCAGTCTGTTTTTCAACAAATGTAGTTGATATATATAGACATTTAAGTTTGGAAGCATGACCTAAACTTAGAGAAGGTATAGCCACCAACCCAAATCACTTTTTCATTCCTTGATCTTTCATAATGAATTTATTTGCTAGAAAAAAAAATTTACAAAGTTTTGCTTACCACCTTTCAGTTGAATATTAGGAGATATTTTCTTATTTTCACCAGAAAAAGAAAATAGCAGTCCAAAAAAGATCTCAGAAAAAAAAATCAACATAAAATTGAATACTTTCTATAGAATGCCAACTTATTTATTTTTATAGATTTATTTATTTATTTGAAAGACAGAGTTATAGAAAAGCATAGACAGAGAGAGAAAGAGAGGCCTTCCATCTGCTGATTCACTCCCCAGATGGCTGCAATGGTCGGAACTGTGCCGATGTGAAGCCAGGAGCTTTTTCCCCGTCTTCCACACGGGTACAGGGGCCCAAGGACTTGAGCTATCTTCTACTGCTTTCCCAGGCCATAGCAAAGAGCTGGATCAGAAATGGAGCAGCTGGGACTCGAACTGGTGCCCATATAGGATGCCAGCACTGCAGGCAGAGGCTTTACTTGCTAAGCCACAGCACTGGCCCCACCAACTTGTTTAATATGCACCTGCCCTGCAAGACTTTAAGGGAATGGACTGCATATCCACTCTTGCTTTCCAATGTATAACCCATAGTTGGCATTGTACCTACGATACATGCAGTTAAAATGTTGATCAAATGAAGGCCATATCTATTACTTACTAAAAAGTCTCCAAATATGAAAATCTCTTATTCTTGCAGTTGGAATGATGTGGAAATCAGTAATAGCAGCAGAAGCAACAACAATCTACTAACTTGAAACCTGGAAATATAAATAAACTCACAATATTAAAATGGCATTTATTCTAAATAGGAAAAAGTATAGACTTTCTAATTAAATGTGTGGTTACATTTCTGACCGCATAATTATTCATTTCAAAGCCCAAGTAAGTAGCTAGCTAGCTAGTTATATATCCATATCTCTCCATTTATTTATATATAGTTACATATTAACTATATGATATACTCATCTCTCTATATCATCTATCTATTGTTATATTTCAGCCAAAAATACTTCAAGAAGTCCATGGTTGCATGACAAAATGCAGATATAAATTTGAGCTTCTAAGTTTTAAAATTAATTTGTTTTTCTTAATGTAGCTCTTTGTTGTCCTGTTTTCTATTACTATTACTTATTTATAACATGGCAACAAGTGAATGGAATTTCATATCCATTAGCTTAGTGATAAGAGTATTTCACAGTAGATAAGAGCTGTGATTGGTAGATTGACCCACACTGGTTCCTGACTTTATTACTTAATAGCTGTACGTATTATCTTGCATGGGTCAAGGTCCAGTCAGGAGTGCTTGTTCATAAGCATGAAGTTTTTAATTAGGTTAGTGAATGAGAACTCTGGCTTTTACATGGGTTGCAGCATCAGGAAACAGGCCTCCTTCCTAGTATTAGGGAACAAAGGTATGGATTTAAGACCTTTAGAGAAGGGCTCCTTGGACATGACACCCAGCCCTCCCAGGAGAGATTTAAGGATACTGGTTGGAATAAGAGTCTCCAAAGGTCAAACAACTGCAAACTGGATTCTCATGCTAACTAGCGAACGGACTTCTGCTGCTGGAGTTAAGAACCAGGTGGGGTTGATTGCACACCAGAAGCACAAGCAGACAGGAAGCCCACCGGAAAGAACCAAGAACACGCGTGCTCCTTCATGGTCCTTCGTGGGCTTGCAGCTGCCCTCTTGCACCCCCTCTTGGCAGAGCATAATACAGACAGATAGAGAAGCAGAAACATGGCTCCCCAATCTCAGAATTCCGAAGCAAATGAGAAAAGGCAGGTTGAAGTTGAGAGTTAAGTTAAAAACTGGTGCAAGTAGCATAGTGATAAGAATTACTTCATGGTCTGTAAGAGCTGGGATTGGTAGATGGTCTAAATTTAGTTCCAAATTCTATCACTTAACAGCTGTGTGAGACTTTTGACTGTTTATGCCTCATAAAAGCAATTTGGCCTAGGAATAGAATGGGAATGGTGATAGTATCATGGAGTTGTAAGAAGTATTTTTAATAATCAGGTAAACTGCTTAGCATACTTCCAGGCACAGAAATGTATGACAAATGTTAACAACTATATACTTTATTTGCATTGTTTTGCAAAACAGTACATTGTCTTGTTTTTTAAGTAAAAGCTGTGACCATATATTGCTGATCAGTGGTTTGCACTTATGAGTCTCTGAAACCTGAGAAATCTCACATTTATAGTAACATGTTGAATTAATATGTATAGTTCATCAGGATGCTGAAAGTAAATCTATTGTCATTCATTAATTACCATTTTCCACTAGACACCATATTTCTGTTATTATGGAGCTTACAGTTTAGAAAGAGATACAGACTAAACAGTTCTAATAATGTAATTTGAGGACCGGGTACAGGGATAAGGCAGAGGTAGATGACCAACCTCTGCAAGGGCTCAGAGGGTATTTTGGGAAGAGAGACTTAAGTTGGGATCTAAGTAAGCCAGCCAGGCAAAGATTCCAGAGAAGATAGACACAAAGCATACTTAGGAAAACCAAAAATGAAGAACTTACAAGCAAAATATTTGGAAACACTAATGACCACAGAGAAGCTAATGTTCATGGAACATATTAAAGAGGATCTTTAGATTGTACAGGGTGAATGTTTAGTCCTAATTCCTGAAGGGTCTACACCAATGTCAATCTTTCTAGAGAATTCAGTGGAGAGCTGAGTCAAGGCTCATTATGACTTGTTAGCCACTATAGCCTCATAGTTTTACATTGTTAGGACTCAGGCCATACGTCTCACGAAATTAGTACACATAATGAAGCCTCGGAATTATCAAGTAAGAATCTTCACATATTGGAACCCTGATTACAAAGTTCAAAAGGATGTGAAATATATTCAAATACTCTATTGTGTGTGTATATGGGTACATAATAGGAGTTTCAGAATCTTATGTCTCATATATATCTTATATATGTCTCATATATACCATATTTTATATGTTTATGTATTTAAATGTGTGTGCATATATATATATATACATACATAACTTTAACAAATAGCTATGTACTGCTACTCACAATAGTTATGGGGTAAAGCTTCAAAGGCTGCTATACTGCATTTTTCCTCTCTGGGTTTTTGGCTTTCATTATACATCCATTGTGTTACAGAGATCAAAGAATGATTGTTATGAACATCTCAGCAGTTAGCATTTTGGTGTGGAATGACTCTAGAGGTTCCTGAGTTCTTTTCACAACTGAAATAACAACTTAATTATAGAACATAATTTCTTATATTTAGTTTTCACACATGATGTTATCTATTGTATAATACCAAAAGCCAGATACCCAATCCAGGATCTATCTACTCTATCATCTTTTTAAAATCGTAGGATTTATTATGTAGTATGAATTTTCTCACCAGGAGTATATCTTTGTTTATGACAGTACTAGGCAAAACAAAAATATAGGTCACAAATAGATAATTTCTCTATTTACTGCCAAATGATATATATTTATTCAACTTATTTGAGATTGACTGTATCACTCAGGTGTCCAACAGCATTGTCAATTGCCTGATGTCTACTAAGCACTTAGGATAAAATGACTTTCACTGGATATCTTATTAAAGATATTTTCAAATGTATGTATTTTATACTGAACTTTATATTTGAAGTTAATACTATTAAAATTGGTTTGATTTGAAGGTAACCATACATATACAAATTGATTTTTTAAATACTTGGTAATTGTTGGGGCTGGCGCTGTGGCACAGCAGGTAAAGCTGCCATCTGCAGTGCTAGCATCTCATGTGGGAGCCCCTTTGGGTCCCAGCTGCTCCAATTCCAAACCAGCTCTCTGCTATGGCCCTGGGAAATCAGTAGAAGACAGCCCAAGTCCTTGGGCCCCTACAATCCCTGCACCCGCGTGGGAGACCTGGAAGAAGCTCCTGGCTCTTGGCTTCAGATCAGTGCAGCTCTGGCCGTTGAGGCCATCTGGGGAGTGAACCAGAGAATGGAAGACCTCTCTCTCTCTCTCTCTCTCTGCCTCTCCTCTCTCTGACTTTCAAGTAAATAAATAAATATTTATAAATAAATAAATGAATACTTGTAATTGCCTAAGTTAATATTATCTTTCAATGATGTTTTAGGATGTCCTTTATCTCTGTTTCCTTTTATCAAAGTAGATTTGGAATTTTCCATTTGGAATTGTTTCTAGAGTATGTTAACAGGCCATACAAGTGTATAATATACTTCTTAGTAACTACTTTCTGGCAAATATATAGCCTTAATCAATTTGAATACTGTGGGGAGCAACTCAGACTAGACTAAGTTACTCGAATTAAGACTTATTCTATGCATCTGCTCTCCCACAATATGGCGCTGGGAGAGGAGGAAACAGCTTCTACACAGCTGCCTCCAGTTCAACCAATAAACAGCAGGACCTGCTCCTGATTGCAGGAAAGCAGCGTACTCAGGGTGTGGGTAGCAGAGTTGGGATTGGCGGAAGAGGACTATAAAGGAGGAGAGAGACAACATGCACCAGGAACATCTATCTGAAGGAACACCTGTGCAGCCCCGGAGAGAGCCGGCCGGTGGTGTGCTGCTCCCCTGCGGAAGTGGGGAAAGTGGCAGGGGGCCCGCCCCTCCACGGAGGTGGAGGGACGGTAGCCAACCCGGGAAGAACCAGCAGCAAACCCGGGGAGGGCCGAGCAGACAAAAGAACAGCGCAGGGTCCTGTGTCGTTCCTCCACGGAGACGGGGAGCGACATAATGGTGCCGTGACTCGGATATGAAGCCTAGGCAGGGTTTAGTGTCGTTCCTCCATGAAGAGGGGGAGCGACAAATACCTTCCTAACCAATTCTCTTGGATTGGCTCAGAATGGCATTTATTTCCACCAATCAAATTAATATATCAAAGACAAAGATATTTAATTACTGAAAATAATCACAATAATTGTGTCACAGACCCTTTCAATTCCTCAGGATTAATTCTGATTTCCTTTGTCCAATGGCTGTGTTAGAAGTGTGCAATTTCCCAAAATGAATAATTTGTAGGAAAACATTTATGGGAATGTCTGAGTGGTATTTCTGTTAAAATAGTCTGTTTCATTAATTTACATACTTGATATAGGCATTGAGGGTTAAGATACAATGATTCCCTCTAAAATTTACAGTTACTTATATAAATCCTGTAAATTAACACAGGTCTCATTATCATTTCATTCAAGCTTTGAAGAATTATATGAAACTAAATAATAAAGCAATAATGGATTTCCTGATATATTTAACAATCATTGAAATCAAGGCCAAAGTATGTGAGTTGTCAATGGCATAATGATGAGAGTATCTGTGGAATGTTAAGGGAATAATGGTCTCCTTCCCCGTTTTTCTATCACAGTTAAGAGAATCTCAATTTTGTTATAGCAGTGAGCTGCCAGCTTTAGTGGGTGACTTTTAATTTGTCTAAATCCATCACAGCAATATCTATCTTCCATATTAATAATTCATCTCTTTTTATTTTTTTAAGATTTTATTTATTTATTCGAGATGTAGAATTACAGACAGTGAGAGGGATAGACAGAGAGAAAGGTCTTCCTTCCATTGGTTCACTCCCCAAACAGCCGCAACAGCCGGAGCTGCACCGATCCGAAGCCAGGAGCCAGGTGCTTCTTCCCAGTCTCCCGTAAGGTTGCAGGGGCCCAAGCACTTGAGCCATCTTCTACTGCTTTCCCAGGCCATAGCAGAGAGCTGGGTTGGAAGAGGAGCAGCCAGGACTAGAACTGCACCCATATGGGATGCCAGTGCCACAGGCAGAGGATTAACCAATTGCGCCACGGCACTGGCCCCAGTAACTCATCTCATAATCTACCTTGGCTAATGATATATAAAGGGAAAACTGCTAAGAAATGTCTCCTTAGGAAAACATTCTTTATAAAAGAGAGGTTCTCAAGAGGATAGTTTTTGTTTCTGTCTGCTCCTAGTTTTCTTGCCTGAGATATTGGACATGCAGCTCTGGCATCCATATTAAGTATGGAAGCAGAAGATAGAGCCTGAATCTATCACCACTGATTGACTACAGCAAACTTGAGACTGCCAACCTCAAGGCTTCTTATTAAATGACCTAAACATCTTATTGTCTAGGCTAATATAGATGGGTAAGACAACATTTGGAGATGAAAGCATCTTAACTGATTTAGAAAGAAGTTGCAAGCAGCAGCTCCAAAATCATTTTAATGAGGTGTAAAGGTTCATCATTCCCAAACTATCAGAAACAGCCATTTCATCTCCCTAAGTAAAGATCTAATGTAAGTTCCCTAATTTTGAGAAAATATGTCTTACAGTAACTGTGAATATTCTTATTATATGATGACATTCATATCAGTAAATTAAAAACACATTATCACAGAAATAAAAGGAAAACAAGAAAGAGGGAAGTTTCACTATGTTCATAGAATCGTATCTATGAAATACACGAAATCTGTTCTTTTTTTTTTTTTTTTTTTTTTTGACAGGCAGAGTGGATAGTGAGAGAGAGAGATAGAGAGAAAGGTCTTCCTTTTGCCATTGGTTCACCCTCCAATGGCCGCCATGGCTGGCGCGCTGCGGCTGGCGCACCGCGCTGATCCAAAGTCAGGAGCCAGGTGCTTCTCCTGGTCTCCCATGGGGTGCAGGGCCCATGCACTTGGGCCATTCTCCACTGCACTCCCGGGCCACAGCAGAGAGCTGGACTAGAAGAGGAGCAACTGGGACAGAATCTGGCGCCCCAACCGGGACTAGAACCCGGTGTGCCTGCGCCGCTAGGTGGAGGATTAGCCTATAGAGCCACGGCGCTGGCCTGTTCTTTATATTAATAAAAAAATCAAAACAAAAAAGCAAAAAAATAGCTATTTGATTCTGCTCAAATGTCATTTTCCCATGAAAGCCTCTAAAACATTTTTAAATTTGATTCCTCCATTACTCTGTTGTTAGCATCCTTGGCATTTTCTCCCTCTGTGGCAATGATTTCCTCTTTTCGTTTTCTCTCCCCTCCCCTCATTTCTCCTCCTTTCCTTTCATTCTTCTTAACCAATTGTGAGCTAATTTCTAGTGACAGTCAGATACCAGTTAAGATCAGGGGGTCCAGGGCCTGCAGTGCAGGCATCCCGTTTGGGCGCCAGCTTGTGTCCTGGCTGCTCCTTTTCAATCAAACTCTGCTTATGTTTTGGGAGAGGCATGGAGGATGGCCCAAGTGCTTGGGCCTCTGCACCCACGTGGGAGACCCAGAGGAAGCTCCTGGTCCTGGCTTCGAATTGGCTCAGCTCAGGCCATTGCAGCCATTTGGGGAGTGAACCAGTGGATGGAAGACCTCTCTTCTCCCTCTTTATGTCTGTAACTCTGCCTCTCAAGTAAATATAAAAATCATTTAAAAAAAAAAGAAAAGATCAGGGAATCTAAACTTTTTCCAGTCTTGGAAAATTCCTAGCTATTATTTTGCATTGCTTCTTGAAATTCCTTTCTTTTTTCCTGAAACTTCAGTTACATGTATCGGTTGTTCGTCAGGTCTTTTAACTTGTACATGTGCATGCACACATGTGTGCTTGTGTGTTTGTATGTATATATTTATGTGTGTATGTGTTCTTTTCCTCCATACTGAGTGAAGTTCTCAGAACCATTCCAGATTTACTAAATTCTGTTCACAGATGTATAGACTACAATGCATTTCTTTTTATTTTATTTGACAGGGAGAGTTACAGACAGTGAGAGAGAGATGGAGTGAAAGGTCTTTCTTCCATTGGTTCACTCCCCTAATGGTCGCTATGGCTGGTGCTGCGCCGATCCGAAGCCAGGAGCCAGGTGCTTCCTCCTGGTCTCCAAGGCGGGTTCAGGAGCCCAAGCACTTGGGCTATCCTCCACTGCCCTCCCTGCCACAGCAGAGAGCTGGACTGGAAGAAGAGGAACCGGGACTAGAACCCGGGATGCCAGTGCCGCAGGTGGAGGATTAGCCAAGTGAGCCAAGGCACAGGCCAATACAATGCATTTTTAAAGGTATCTAGTTTTATATTCAAACTTCTCTTGGAAATTGTTTGCTTTCAAATTCTTAGGATTTTTAGTAGTTGATATTTCTTCATTAAATAAATTTTAAAACCTGTGTCAAACTAGTCCATAAAATCAATTTTTTCAAGGAAATATTTTTTGCTTTTAAATTCTTCTTTTAATAGATGTTGCTCCCTCATTAGGCATATTTTAATACCCATATCAAACTAGTCTACAAAATTAATTTCAACTGCAAAAAATTCATGCTTTGGGCACTGTAGTGCTTGCTTGCTTGTCTTAGCATTAGAGTTCTCCATGAGTTTTTGGAGTTACACATACACGTGGTTCAGACTGGAAAGAGGATGATTTCCTTTTCTCTTTGGCATTGCCCTTCTGGTCTAATGGTTTTCAGGTGCTTGTAATTGCCTTTTCCTGGAACTCCTGAGCTACCAATTCAGATACAAGTTTTCCAATACCATGTTAAGGCTTCTGTTCCAGGGAGCTATTGGAGGTATTTACTTGATACCTAGTTGTGAGTCCTCAGACTCCCATATAGCCAGGGTTCTAAAGAGCCAGGTCACTAGTCTTTTTATTCAGATTCTGATGATACCTGTGGGAATCCTGGTCCTAACCTTAGCTGTAAGCTGTGAACTTAGTCTTGGTTTTTCTCCAGTATGGACTACTATATTAGTTGTTGTTGTATAATGAAAGAACTCAAACATATATTAATTTTTTGATATTTATTTATTTGAAAGGCAGATGAGAGAGAGAGGGAGAGGGAGAGGAGAGGCAGAGATTTTTCTGCCCACTAGTTCGTTTTCCAAATGCCATCAATAACCAGGCTAGACCTGGCTGAAGTCAAGAATCAGGGACTCCATCTGGGTCTCCCACATGGGTGGCAGGGGCCCAAGTTACTTAGGTCATCTTCCCTTGCTTGCTCAGGCATATTAGCAGGAAGCTGTATTGGAGATGGAGGAGGGACTCAACCTAGGAACTCATATATGGGATGCATATAATTGGCAACTTAGCCTGCTGTACCACAATGCCCGCCATACACACAGCAGAGTAAAACAACACACATTTATTATCTCAGGTGTTTGCAGCTCAGTGATCTGGGCATGGATTAGCTGTGCTGTCTGCTTGTGTCTCAAGGCTATAATGAAGGCGTTGTTGGTCAGGCTACTCTCATCTGAAGAACTAACTGGGAACAAATACCTTTTGAACTCATTCATTAACAGAATTCATTTCCCTGCAGCTAAATAATGAAGAGCCCCAGCTGCTTGTCGCCTATTGGATGAAAGTTCCTAGTGGTCTATACACCATTCCCTGCCTTAAGGACTTCCCCAACTGGGAAGTGACTGCTTAGTTCATCAAGACAGCAAGGTGAGTCTCTTCTCTGGAGAGGTCCAGTTTCTCGTTTTAAGGACTTTGACCTGATTAAGTCATACTCACCCAGAATAATCTCCCATTTGATTAGCTCAGCATCTACAGAGATAGGAACCTAGTGACATCTGGAAAATCCCTTTACTTTGTCTACGGACTAGTGACTAGCAGCAAGTCCCAGGATCCACCCCCACACGAAGGGAGGGGATTGCAGAGTACACAGATACCAGGGATGGAATCATAGGGTCACCTTAGGGTCTGTCTGCCATAGCACCTTTTGTCATGAGCCACAACTCCTGGCTCGAGCTTGTATCTCTGCTTTGCATTTCTGTTCTATTTCTAGTTCATGAAAATGTTCACTTTATTTCTTCTTTGTCTTGTTCTTAAATATGTGATACTTTCTTTTACATGTTTGTTTACAAAATGACAGCATAAATGTATGGAGCCATCTCATTCCATCTGTGTTTTCTAAGAATTTTCAGTTGATCATGGTTATCTCAGGTTTCTGAAACCCTTAGTGTGTTTAATGGTAGTCATTTAACCAAATGGCTTGGGGAAGATGATTTTGTACAAAGAATTACTTTTGATATGGAGGTATAGGGAATTGGTAAACATAATTGGGGCATGTTTTAATTAGTCATTACATTTTTAAGATGATTTGTAAAAGCAGTCTACCTGGTTTCCTGTAAGAACCTCAACATCTAATTATACCTAGGGAAGACCCGTGCAACTTTGATGTCTTCACATTACAGAAATATGCTGTACCTGTTCAGGATTTTTCTACCTGGCTCACCCTGTTATATGGAATACTTCTTTAAACAATTTGCTACACTATATGTTTTTAATACTTTAATGAATGAAAAATAAGACAGAAAAGATACCCTAGCAGAATTTTAATGATAAACTAAAATACACAAGAGGTAACCTAAGCAGAAGTTTATGTACTACTAGCAAAGTCCTTAGTCTTTATGAGATCTACCTCTTTGCAGACCTTGGAAGGGTCATGTTTAGGGCTGACACTTATGAACAAACATATAGTTAACAATTTCATCTCAGAACTGCAACTTGACCTGAGAAAATGAATATTTAAGATAACCATATGAAATACTAGTAGAGTCATAAAATATTGCTTACTTTTTTTTTCTTTTTTTTTTGAAAGATTTATTTATCTGAAAGTCAGAGTTACACAGAGAGAGAAAGAGGTGCAGAGAGAGAGAGAGAGAGAGAGAGAGAGAGGTCTTCCATCTGCTGGTTCACTCCCCATTGGCCACAATGGCCAGAGCTGTGCTGATCCGAAGCCAGGAGCCAGGAGCTTCTTCCAGGTCTCCCACGCAGGTGCAGGGGTTGCAGGGGCCCAAGGTCCTGGGCCATACTTCACTGCTTTCCCAGGTCACAGCAGAGAGCTGGATTGGAAGTGGTGCAGCTGAGATTCGAACCGATGCCCATATGGGGTGCCAGTATTGCACGTGGTGGCTTTACCCGCTACGCCACAGCGCCAGCCCCAAGCCCTTTACTTTTAAAAATTATTTTTCTATTTTTATTTGAGAAAGAAAGAGAGAGAGAGAGAGCGAGTTTCCATTGGGTGGTTAATTCCCCAAGTGCCAGCAACAGCCAAGACTCAGACAGGTCAAAGCCGGAAACCAGAAACTCAATCCCAGTCTCCTATATGGATAGGAGATTTTTGGCTATCACTGCTGCTACCTAGCGAGAAGCCGGAATTGGAGGCAGAGCCAAGACTCAAATCTGGGCACTTCAACAGGGCATACAGTTGTCCCAAGCAGTGTCTTTTTATTTTGTTTTTAAAATTTATTTATGTGAGTGGCAGGTGACAGAGAGAGTGAGACATCTAGAGATATTCTATCAGCTGGTTCACTCCCTAAATGGCTGCAATGGCTGGGGCTGCACCAGGACCAGGCTGAAGCCAGGGCCCAGAAGCTAGGAGCCAGGAGCTTCACCTGGATCTCCAGTGTGGGTGGCAGCAGCCCAAGTGCTTAGATCATCTTCTGCTGCTCTCCTAGGCACATTAACAGGGAATTGGATCAGAGGCAGAGCAGCTGGGACCTGAACTGTTGCTGCAATATGTTATGTGATACGGGCTAATCTGCTGTTCCACAATGGAGGCGTCTCTAAGAAGTTTCTATTACTTTTTTCTTGATTGGACTGTAAGTGGAGCAGCCAGGACTTAAAATCATGCCCATGAAGGATGCCAGCATCACAGGCATCTGGTACCCCATGATATCACTCCCCCCAAACTTTCTTACAATTAAATCAATAGAGTTCACCATGAAGTGTTTTGTTTTTTTAAGATTTATTTATTTATTTGAAAGGCAGAATTACAGAATGAGATAGGGAGAGAGACTCTTCCATCTTCTGGTTCACTCCCCAAATGGCCACAATAGGCAGGGCCAGGTCAGGCCAATGCCAGGAGCCAAGAGCTTCTTCCAGGTGTCCCATGTGGGTGCAGGGGCCTAAGCACTTGGGTCATCTTCTGATGTTTCCAAGTGTGTTAGTAGGAAGCCAGGTCAGAAGTGGAGCATCTGGGAAAAGCCTGGAGCTCATATGGGATGCTGGTGTTGCTGAAGGCAGTTTAGCCCACTAAACCGCAATGCTGGACCTCATCATGAAGTTTGGAAATTATTTATGATTCAGTTTGTTGGAGACTAGATTAGGGAACAGATTTTCATTGATAATATTTTATAATCATGCACATAATATTTTTAGAAAGACACATAGAATAAACTAATGATGTCTATTGCTATATAATCAAAATTATTGAAAAATAAAAGTTTTTTTGGTTTTCTATTTTTATGAGATAGTCTTTTAGAGGATTTATTCTAAAAATCTGCTAATGACAATATAGAAGTTTTCACGCAGTGTAACTATCTATATCCTTTCCAAAGTTCTAGAAATCCCTCTTCACTCCTCTGATCCTTCCTCTCTGTTACAATTTGACCCACAAAATCAAGATTTCCTAATGTAGTCTGTAATGCATAACAGACTATACTAAATTACAAAAACTTAAAAACTAATCTGTAGATATAAAATGTGTATACTATAGAATATAACATGTAAATACAGAATGTGTACTGTTGAAACTGAAAGTCAGAAGCTAATGCTTGGGGCTGGCATTGTGGTGCAGCAGGTTTAGCTGCTGCCCGTGATGATGCCCACATCCTGTATGAGAACGCATTCGGCACCTGCCACCCATGTGGGAGACCCAGATAGAGTCTTTATTTTTCAATGATTTTGATTATTTGACAATAGACATCATTAGTCCTAGCCATTGTGGACATTTGGGGAGCGAATCATCAGATGGAGGATCTCTCTCTCTCTTCTCTCTCTCTCTCTTTCTTTGTCCCTCTCTCTTTGCAATTCTGCCTTTCAAATAAATAAAATAAATCTTTTTTTAAAAAAAAAACTAATGTATACATGAAAATAAGAGATGATAGGAAAAGTTAAAAATGAAAGCACATAAGGAAAACATAAAGTGATGCTGTACCTATTTTTAGTATGTGGACTTTGTGCGTGATATTTGTTTGATTTACTCTAAGGTTTAATGTTCAAACTAAGATATGTAGCATACCAGAGTCTGCTATACACAGAAATTTAAAAAAAGGCAAATTATCAAACATGGATGCACAGGAAATTAAAGCCCTATTATCATGAGACATATTTGTCTTGTGATTTATTTATAAAGCCTTTTCTCTGGGTGTAAAAGAAGATACACAGCAAAGCGCACAGGGTTTGTTACACGCTTCCTGAATTTTGAGGTTTCCCCAGAGTTGGGTTGGATTTATGTAGCGCAGCCTTTCTTCTGACCAAGATTTGTACACACTATGGGATTCAGTAGGAATAACCCCAGCAGTTCAAGACATGAACACTGACTCAAACAGATTTCAGTTCAATTCCTGGTTTTGCTACTTTCCCAGCTGTGACCTTGGATAATTTTTATTTTTCAACCCTGTGCTACTCTACCTTATACAGAATAAAAGTAGTATCTACCTCCAGGATTTTTAATCAGAGTTAAACAAGGTCACTCTTGGTATTATTATTCCTGAAACACATTATTGAGGACTCATGTAGAAAACTTAATTTTTATTATTCTAATGGAGAATAGTTTCACACCAGACCTAATATATCTTTGTATATCTTCATACTCTTTATCTGGTCTACATTACTGAGTCAAATGATACAAAAGTGTATCATTTGTACTTGATTTTAGGCAGTGTCATTTTTGAGAATTTTAAAGGAAAATGTATATATTAAGTTATTAATCTATGAAATTATCTTCTGCAATTGTTTCAACATCTGAATAGATCATAACTTTTTTTAGCCCTGATCCACTTACAGTAAAATGCCTAAAACTTGTCTAGATTTTTTTTGATGGAAATTATATTTTTTTATTTTTTTCCTATTCTACTTCAAAGTGCTAGATACAAACCAGTAGTTTGATTCTGTGATACAATGCTGTCTAGATTTTTTAAGCACACTTTCTTGTCTACTATTCTTGTTAGAGGTCTTCATTTAAAACCCATCCTTATCTCATCTCTGCATTCTTCTTCCATTAAAATATGTTAAATGCATTTATATGCATCCAGCAATCATACTGCCTATTTCTCCCCTATATTTTGTCAGCAGGTATTGTCTCTATTATTTCTACTTGAAAATGGAAGAAATAAGCCAAGTAGGTAACTTTATCAGAAAATGTTCAAGTCAATGATAATGAGATATATTATAGGGACTATATATGATAATGGATAATTTATTTAGAGAGAGAAGTATTAACCACTGAACTATTCTTTTTTCTTGAGTTGTCCTCTTTGTTAACTTACTGACTTAAAAACATTATTTATTTATTTGAAAGGCAGGGTTACAGATAGGGAGAGAAATAGAGTGAGAGATCTTCCATCTGCTGGTCCACTCCTCAAATGGCCACAACTCCTGGGGCTTGACCAGGCCAAATTCAAGAGCCTGAAACTCCTGGTTCTCCCAAGTGGGTGCAGGGACCCAAGGACTTGGGCCATCCTCTGCTGCTTTCCCAGGTGCAATAGCAAGAAGCTGGATCAGAAGTTGGGCAGCCAAGACACAAACCAGTGCAATTATAGGATGCCAGAATTCCAGGCAATAGCTTAACCTGCTGTGCCACATCACCGTGCCAACTTACTGACTTTTAATTCATCTTTCAAAACACAACTCAAGTGTCAATTCATTGTGAAGTTTTCCTAGACTCTCTCATAGTTACCCTTCTTCCTTTGCAGTACTTCTGTCCTTTCATCATAGTTGTCTGATTGTATGTTTCATTTATTTACTCTTCCGTCTTACAATACCAACTTCCTGCAGGTGCAGAGGACATCACCACATTCATATTTATGGCTGGACTGTCTTGCAGGGTCTGCTCCTATAGAGCTCAATTTTCTGTTCAATCATGTGAAAAATATAATTGAACAAGTCAGTGTATTTCACGTTTAGGATATTTTTAATATTATATACTTTTAGGATTATCAAAATTGCCCAGAAAGAATAATAATAGATTATTTTATTCTCACCAAGTACCATTTACTTCTACTGAAACCATTCCCAAGATCTTTTTTTAAATCTTTTATTTATTTATTTATTTGACAGGTAGAGTTACAGACAGTGAGAGAGAGAGAGAGAGAGAAAGGTCTTCCTTCCATTGGTTCACTCCCCAAATGGCTGCTATGGCCAGCGCTGCGCTGATCCGAAGCCAGGAGCCAGGTGCTTCCTCCTGGTCTCCCATGTGGGTGCAGGGCCCAAGCACTTGGGCCATCCTCCACTGCCCTCCTGGGCCATAGCAGAGAGCTGGCCTGGAGGAGGAGCAGCTGGGACTAGAACCCGGTGCCCATATGGGATGCCGGTGCCGCAGGTGGAGGATTAACCAAGTGAGCCACAGTGCCGGCCCCCCAAGATCCTTTTTTAACAAGTCTAGTTAGTATTAATCTTCTTTTCTCTTTTCCCTCACTACTTATTGTATTTTTTATGCAACTGATACTTGATTACATTTTAAGAAACTACACTTATACACTCACATTTTTCTATGTTTTTGTAAGCTGATTCTCCTGCCAAGGGCAGAATCTATGAAAGAATTTTGGGGGGTGTAGGAGGAAAATTCTCTACACTGAGCATAAGTTGGGTGATTAAAAAAATACTTGCTAGATGAACAAAAAGAGTAGAACCAGTGAGGTGAGTAAATTGAATCTAAGAACTCTTTGTAAAAAGTACTAACTAGTTCACTTATTATAGTAAAAGGCAAAGCATTAGAACATTGTATGAAAAATAAGTCCAAGAAAAATAGCAAAGAAGCTAAAAACAGGACATTTTCTCCTGTAATAGAAAAATCCCTTATTAAATCTGTCAATAAACACAACAGCCACAAAAGAACTTAATATGTTGATTAACTTCCCCATTGCCAGTGACAGTTGCAGGTAAATAATTTAAATGGCCAAATTTTGGGTCATTTACTAGGTCCAGGTGCTGTTTCTTCTGCAACTTACAATTTAGTTCCTATAATTCTTACAATAACTTTATGAAGTAGATGCTATTATTATTTCACTTTGTATGCAAGGAAATCAAGGAAGCTAGGTAACATGCCAAAGGTCACAGAACTGACAAATGGTGAGGCTGAAATTCAATATGGGGTAGTCTGGTTCCAGAGTTAATTTTTAATGATTACCAGATCAAGTTAATATCTTTCATATGGTTATTGATATTTTCCAATAAAATCATATGAGCTCACTTGTCCAAAAATATCATAACAAGCATTAAAAAAAAAAACATTGAGCATATTGACACATGTAATCTACACGAATAATGAGTGAATTTTAATACCTTTTTCCAGGGGTGGGCACTTGGTGCAGTGGTTAAGATGCCACTTGGATACCAGATGCTATCTTGGAGAGCCTGGGTTCCAGTCTGGGTTCTGATCCTGATTCCAGTTTCCTGCTAATATGCACCCCAGGAGGCAGCTGGTGATGGTTCAAGTAGTTGGGTCCCTGCCACTCATGTGAGGAACATATTGATTCCTTAGCTCTGGTTTCAGAGCTGTGATCATCTAGGAGTGAACTGGGTTTGGTGAGTTATCTGTATCTCTCTGTCCCTCTATTTCTAAAATAAATAAAAAATTAAAAGACAGTGATTGTTATTAATTTCTTGTTTTTAAAATGCCAATGCCAAACTACAAGAATGCAATTCAACTATTTATACAATTGAACTAATTTTAAGTTATGGACAGCTCTTTGTGCAGAGCTGTAAGGAATGGAAGACAATAGACAGATGCTAGATGCACTTGGACAGCTAATACATAGCAATGCCTTTTCCACCTGCAAGTCTGACTAAATCTCATAAGATGGCCAATTTATGTGATTTCACTAATCACAAAGATGTGGCATGCATTTTAGAAAGATTTTCATAAAGTAAAAAAGTTTTTAATTTCTGATGATCAAGTTTTTATCAAGTATTCACATATGCATTAGCAAAACAAATGCTTGTCAGAAGCTTGACATTTAAGAAAATGAATTGTTTTAAATGTGTGTATGTTTTCAGAAGTGCAGTATCTGAAGTACCTGAGCTCAAGAGGGTTCACAGGGGGATATATTTTCAAATGCAGATTTTGGAATCTACATTTTAAATTTTTTAAAGAAAAAATCTTAAGTTCTTTCTTTACTGTTATTTGTTTAATGTTTATTTGGGGCATTTTCTAGTACAATTATTCAAATATTTTCTTTCTTTATTTATTCAAAAAGAGGAATTACAGAGAGGGAGAGGCAGAGGTAGAGAGAGAGAGGGAGAGAAAGTGAATCTTCAATTGATTGGTTCACTCCCCAAATGGCTGCATCAGCTAGGGTTGGGCGAGGCTGAAGTCAGCAGCCAGGAGCTTCAGCTAGGTCTTCACGTGAGTGACATTTGGGCCATCTTCTGCTGCTCTTCCAGGCTCATTAGCAGGGAACTTGATTGGAAGTGGAGCAGCTGGGACTCTAAACAGTGCCCATATGGGATGCTGGTGTTGCAGGTGACAGCTTTAAGGAGCTAGCTGCAACACCAGGCCTTTATAGTGCAAATTTTACGAAATGTACTCATTTAAGTTGTGAGGAGAAAGAGACAGAGAGAAACCCATCTGTTAGCTTACTCCTTAAATGCCCACAGCAGCCTAGAATAAGTCGGGCCAAAGCCAGGAGCTGGGAACTCAACCTGGGTCTACCACATGTATCTAACTACCTGAGTCAACCTTTGCCTCCTAAGAACTGCATTAGCCTGAAGCTGGAGACTTCAGGACACAACAGGCTTGGGACCAGGTAGTCCGAGGATGTACCTGGTAGGTCAAATGGTTATGCTTAGTATGACATGAACAAGAAATAAACATACAAGACCGTAAATTCCCTAGGCCTGGTACAAAGGCCAGAAAGATGTTTTCAAGTGTTTAATCAGCAAAGAAGGGAAGTAGATTTTTTGAAATCTACATGTGAAAATATGTTTCCCTGTGAACCCTCTTGAGTTCAGGGACTTCAGACACTGCACTTCTTAAAACGTACACAGATTTAAAAAATAATAGCAGGTTGGGGCCCGCTCTGTGGCTTAACAGGTAAAGCCACCACTTGCAGTGCTGGCATGCCATATGGGAGCTGGTTCAAGGTCTGGCTGCTCCATTTCTTATCCAGCTATGGCCCAGGGAAAGCAGCAAAGGGTCCTTGGGCTCCTGCACCCACGTGGGAAAGACGGAGGAAGCTCTTGGCACCTGGCTTTGGATCAGCTCAGCTCCAGCCATTGTGGTCATTGGGGGAGTGAACCAGCGGATGGAAGACCTCTCTCTCTCTCCCCACCTCTGCCTGTCTGTAACTCTGCCTTTCAAATAAATAATCTTTAAAAAAAAAGACAAGAAATATTAATTAAAAAATGTTTTAAAAAATAATAGCAGGTGACATCAGTGTTTTATTTATTGTTCCGCAATAACAGATACAGTAAAAACACAACTTCTGTTTTCTTACCTCAGGGAGCAAAGTCCCAACCTGCAGGGAAAGGGCAGCCAGAATTGGCATTTTGTGATTTCCCAAGCTTAAACACACCACGCTTGCGTGCAGTGGGGGCATCTTGGCTCCTGGAACCCATGTTCTACCTGCCTTTTGCTCTCCTCACAGTGGGGACATAAACCACTCAGCTCCAGTCTTGTGTGTACAACGCCTACCAGGCTGAGCGGAAAAGCCAACAGCGCTCTCACACTTCGCTGGTTCCCACGAAGCCCAGGAGCTACCTCCAGACGCCGAAGACGCCTTGGAGCCGCGGTCCACAGGAAGGCCGCCCCACGGAAGCCCTGGGAAGAGCTGCTTCCTGGCCCAGACGCCAACTTGGCAAGGATATGGGGCTGGCAAACACTGATTAGTCAGAATAAAATCACCACAGGCTCAGCCCGGCAAGGCATAAATGGCTCTTTTCAGCGGGAGACCTAGAGGAGGGTTGTTCCTGTACCCAGCAACCCAATTTACTTCTCACGGGACTCCCCCGACCCAAACTCGCGTTCTCCACCGTCCTCCACAAAGCGAAGCCCGCGGTTGGCAGCCGCGCCGGTGCCCGCTCGCCTCAGGGACCCGACCCCCTCCTCTTCCTGGCGCTTATCGCCCCCACCCATTTGCCCAAGTGGAACTTTTGATTGGGTTCGCGAGGAAGCTGAGAAGGTGAGGCAAAGCGCGCCAGCCACACACACCGAGCTCAGGGCGCCGGCGAGAGGAGAAAAAAGGCGGGCTGCCGCCTAGGGGGCGACGGACGCGCCCGCAGGGGGTCGCGGCTTGAGCGCGGCGGGAAGCTCGGCGAGAGCCCCTGCTCGCCCGCCTGCCGCGGCTCCGCGGGCGACTCTCCCGCTCCCGGGACGCCGACCCTGGCGGCAGCCTGCTGGCGCGTGAGCGCGTGGCGCCGAGGCGCGTCCGCGTCCATGCTCCCGCCGCGGGAGCGGGAGGCGCTGGCAGCCCGAGGCGTGTGATGCGAGGCTGAGCGCCTGGCGGCCGGCGTCGTGCCCCGCTGAGCCAGGCAGGGAGGACAGGGGCGCGCTCGGGCTCCGCTGACCGCGCGCGGGGCGGGGCGCGGCTGGCAGGGGTGGGGAGGAGTGTGTGTGTGTGTGTGTGTGTGTGTGTGTAGGGGGGGGTCCGCCCGTCTGCCCGCCCGCGGGGGAGCTGCGGAGGAGCAGGCGCGCTGCGGGCCCGAGGGAGGGCACGGTTAAAGCATTGCCATCAGCCGGGAGCCCAGAGAGCCCGTCCTAAGCCAACGCCGGTTCTGCAGCCTCCTTCACGCCCCCGAACCACCGAAGGCGGCGACACCTGATCCAGCGCACCCTCCTGTCCCGGATACGATTACGCGGCTGAGACACGCTCAAACTCACGCACCGCAGTCGAGAGACGAGGTAAGCGGAGGGACCACGCCGTCCCGCGGCGGGAAGGGGGGCGGGCTGGGAGGAGGAGAGGGGCGTTGTTTTGCTCGCGGCGATCCGGGGGCGGGGTGGGGGGTAGAAATTGGAAAGCTCTGCTGAGGTTGGGCTGAGGGAGTTAGGAGTCGGTGGCGGGGTGGGGGGGGTGGGGGTGCGGGGTAGAGAGCGAGGCCGGAGCTGGAGAAGTGTAAAGGAGGTCTTTGTAGGCGGCCCCCCGGGTCACGCCCGCTACCTCTTCGCTCCCATCTGGCACCCGTTGGAGGGTCCGGCCGCGTCTTGCCTACCCGCAGCGGTAGATTGCAGGGCGCCGATCTGACGGAGGACCTTGCACTTGACCCTGGAGAGACGTGCGCAGCGGAGCCCCGAGGCCCGAACCGGGTGTCCGGCGGCGACGGCGGGGCCCCGGGAGTTGCTTTGGGGACCTCTCCGACTCTCCTCTTCTCGGCCGCCCCAAAGAGGGAACTCGCGCCGGCCGCGTTGGGGGTGGGGAGCGTGTCGGGGCTGCTTACCACACGCTGGCATCCGGAGCCGCGCGACCCGCAGGAATGGACCTGTGGGGCGCCCTTGCTTTGAGGAGAAGCGCGTGCGGGCCCTTGGGGTGAGAGAGGAAGGGAGCGCTGGCGGGCGGGCCAAGAGAAGGGCGCGCGGCAGGGGAGAAGGGCGCCTTTCCCGGGCTGGAGGAACGGCGAGGGGGCCGGGGAAGTCGGTCTGGACTTGGAAAGAAGGCTGCCCGCCTCGGAGAGGGCCAGTCCGCGCGGTGCGCCCGGGCAAAAGGACACCCAGGGGTGGCGCAAGCCGGGTGCTCAGTGTGTAAATACACGTTTACTGTTTTAACTGAGGGCTCATGAAGTTGAGCGAGGGGAGCGTGCTGCACTATGCTCTCCGCTTAGGGAGAGTATAGCTGCTGAACTTGGACCCGGGGTTCCTATCACCCTTTCTCATCCCGGAGGCTGGGGGGTGGGGCTGGCAGTACTGGTAGTGGTGGTGGTGGCGGTGGCCGCCAGGGAGCTGAGCAGGTGAAGAAGCAGAACTTCCGAGAGTCTCATCAGCAAGGCGGCAGGGGGGACCGCGAGACTGGCGTTCTCAAGGGGAGAGCAGGTATCCAGGGGATGGGTGGCGTTTTCAAGCCTGGTGTGATCTGGAGAGTCACCTTTGCTAGGAGCCAGCGTTAGCAGTGGAGAGCCTTTTTCTTTCTCTCTCTTCCTTCCTTCTATCCTTCCTTCCTTTCTTTTTTTTTCCTCCTCTACACTTGAGTTCCAACGGGAAAAGGTTATCAAAACCACATTACTCAATTTTCAGCCCCTTGAGGCTGTCACCTTGTACAAGTTTTGTTTCCAAAGATGAATGACTTGGGATGTATGGTAGTTTGGCTAGATACCAAGTTTGCTGTTGTTTTTATGTCTGACCATTTCTTGTCCCCTTCACCCCCCAAATCTGTATCCATTCAGAATCCGCATGCTTCATTCCCACATATCCTGGGAATACATGCCTACCATTTGCAGGAAGGCTGGGCAGGGCTTTTAAACTGTAGTTAACAGCATTAGGAGTAATCACACCGTGTTCTTGGGAGATTTTTAAATTAGTTGAAAAGCCAGGCACTGCAATAGTATGCGGTAAATTAAAGCCTTAGATTTCTCCGGTAGAAGCTATCTCTTGGTGGTTAGAAGTTTTGTTTAGGATATACTTCAGCAACTATTCTAGGCAGTGCTAGAGAGAAATACGCTAGCATTATTTGGTTTGCCTGCCACCAACAAGGTTAAGTTGACATAAGTGTGTGACCTAGTGCAATAGGAGTGTTTAATACTGTGGTGAAGCATGGTGCCCTGACATTTAGTAAAACACTTGAATCTCTATTTACAACTTGGATACGGCTGAGTAACGCCATACTTTTGACTTTTTCCAGCTAATACTATTCCAGAGGTTCAAATTTTACCTAAATCCAAAATCTCCAGAGCATCATTCTTGTATTTATACGTGGTGCTCATGTTAGGATAAATATAGCATTGTTTTTTGTAAAATTTATTTTTTGGATTTTTTATAGTTTGCCAGTTCACATTTCTCAGTGATTAAATTTAAGTTATAACAACCTTTTGTTTATGTTCCATTTAAATATTGCCAAACACCCCCACTCTCAATCTTCTGACTGCTTTTCAAAATTATTTATGTGCTTAAATATCAAAAATAGATTTGTTACTGTTTTGTTTCATACTCAGTTTCAGCATGCTCCTGGAAAATTCCAAGATAAATGAGCAGAGTGAGAAGTTTTGGTTGTTTATACTGGGTATCTCAGGTTTTTTTTTTTTTTTTTTAACATCATCTGAATTGATGCATGTTAAAATAGACACATTTTCTGGAAAGCTGACCCCTTACTCCATTAATTACTGAAACCTTGAAACAAACAAGTGAAATTTTACTGTGTTCCTTGTTCCCTTGGAGGATATTAGAAAGTTATTTTTCTTTTGTTGGGTTATCTTTATGAGCGTGGATTCATAAAGAATTGAATAGCACTATTCGTTGAGGTGTATAGAGCTGTTTTTTGTTTATTGTAAATGGTCTCAGCCTGCTGGCTTGAAATACTAGAATGGAGACAGAAGTACCATTCTTCTTTTTATGGTTTTTCTGGGTCCTCTTTCTGTTATCAGCTATCACTTTCTAGTGCTGTCAGGCTGCGAGCGGCCCTCCTGCTATATTATCTGTTGTCTCCTTTTCCCTGGTACGATCTGGACTGTTGCCTGAGTAGAAAGCCTATGGATTTTGTGACAGATATTTTGTCTTTACATGCTGTATTTCTGGACTGGATTGTAAGATGTATGGTTGAAGTTTTCAGAAACATGGCTTCTAAATACACAATTACATTTTCTTTTATTATAGAAAATTTTGTCTGTCTTTTGAAAATTGTTCACTTTTCTGTGAAATTGGAGCAGTGCTTTAAAAATATTGCTTTTATGACAGGCCCATATTGACTTCATTTAGGATATGTATTGTATGTTTTACACACCACTTTCTACCGCTGGAATTCTGACCATATGTAATGCTGTTACCATTTCCTTTTCCTGAAAGCTAGAAATGAATAATGTGATCTGCTAACCACACTTGGGACTTGTTTAGTTATTTAAATATTATTTTGCATACCTACCCATGCAGGAGTTGTAATTTAATTTAGTCTCTAAAACAGTGGTGATCATACCATCTTAATCTGAAGCATTTATAAATATTCACGTTTCTCTTCAACAGATATTTGTTGAAAACCTACTCTGTGCCATGCACTGTGCTGTGGGGATGGGAGACAGCTGAGACCCTGAGAAGGCTCTGGGTTAACAAGAGAGAGATGGATAGGAAAGAGGTTAGTTTCCGTGGGTACAGGAGAGTGCTATAAATGGTGCAAGTGCTGTGATAACGATGTGCACAGAGTCCTCTACACAGATATTTGGAAGTGGCCACTTCTGCATGGAAGCAGCAGACTATAAAAGCTTGGAAGAAGGTGATGTAAAAGATGAGTGGTTGTAAGCAGGAGTCAGAACATAGAGGGCTGTTTGCCATACTGAGGAGTGGACCATTTTCTTTCCGAGGTTGTTTTAGGCAATGGGATGATATAATGAGAAGACAACTCTCAGCAATCTAGAAGGATGGATCTGAGGAATGTGAAATGGTAACTGCCATTGAGAAGATATTGAAATGACCTTGGTAATAGAAGATGAGGACCTTACCACTAAAGAGGCAGCAGTAAGCTAAAGAACAAGTGTGGTCATGGAGCTATTCAGGAGGCGGAGTCCTTGAGATTAGGTGGTTTGATGGGGGAGTGGGGGAGGGTGGGACAGGAGGATAGGGAACAGACTTGAGGGAGAGGCAGATTTGAGATGCAGGGGTGACTGACTTCCGTTTTTGACATGTGGAATATGAAGTGCTCATAGAAAAGGCAACAGGAGATCGATGACCAGTGATAATGCTATACAAGTTCTGAGAAGAGAGGTCCTTGGCTAGATAGTAGGTAGGTGAGCAAAAGGATGGCTGGCTGGCTGGCTGGCTGGCTGGCTGAACTGATTTAGCAGCTTCCAGCACATAGGTGATTGCACACAAAAGTTGATATGTTTCTAGGGCAAGTACCAAGATTTAAGCAGGAAATAGAAGCTTGAGGAGAGTTAGCTAGAGAAATACAGAGAAACAGAACAACCAGAAGGTCCAGAGGAAAAGAGGAAGGGAAAAACTAGGTGGGGAGCGGTTTTCTTTCCTTCTTTTCCTTTCCTTTCCTTTCCTTTCCTTTCCTTTCCTTTCCTTTCCTTTCCTTTCCTTTCCTTTCCTTTCCTTTCCTTTCCTTTCCTTTCCTTTTCCTTTTCCTTTTCTTTTCTTTTCTTTTCTTTCTTTTCTGTTTTTCCTTTTCTTTTCTTTCTTTTCTTTTTTCTTTTTCTTTCTTTCTCTCGCTCTCTTTTTCTTTATTTCTCTCTCTCTCTCTCTCTCTCTCTCTCTCTCTCTATTTCTTTGTCGCTAAAGGAAAAGCATTTCAAGAAATAAGAGGTCAGATACTATAATGAGAGGTATTAGAGAGTCCTGGTTTTGTCCCTAATAGTCCCGAGACCTTGGTCTCACAATTCCATTTGCTCATCCACAAATTGGGGACCCAAGTGCTTCTTTTAATCCTCAGAATAGTGCTGCTGTGAGGATTGAATCAGGTAAGTTCTGTCAGGCACAACGTGTGGAAGGTTACTGGTTTGTGTTAATACATGCTAGTTGTTTTTATGAAAACATGACTTGGATCTGTAAGTAGGATGTCCTTAGTGACTTTTGCTTCAAAACTGCTGGTTCTCAGGATTCAGGGCAGTAGATCAAAAAGACAGTTTGAGATGAAAACTTGATCATATACTATGGGTTAGAAGCCAGTAAAATAGCAATAATTGAAAAATTTGAAGGTTGCAGACAGAACAAAGTAAATAGTCCTTGAAGAAAGGGTGGGAGTTGCCACAAATGTTCTGGGGAGAAGTTAGCAAGGTCTGCTAGCCTTTACACGTTTTTTTTGTTTGTTTGTTTTTAATGTTTGTTTGCTTATTTATTTTAAAGATTTATTTATTTGTTTGAAAGTCAGAGTTACACAGAGAGAAGGAGAGGCAAAGAGAAAGAGAGAGAGAGAGGTCTTCGATCAGTTGGTTCACTCCCCAATTGGCTGCAATGGCCCGAGCTGCGCCGATCCAAAGCCAGGAACCAGGAGCTTCCTCTGGGTCTCCAACGCGGGTGCAGGGGCTCAAGGCCTTGGACCATCTTCCACTGCTTTCCCAAGCCATATTAGAGAGCTGGATTGGAAGTGGAACAGCCGGGTCTTGAACTCATGTCCATATGGGATTCTGGCACTGCAGGGCAGGGCTTTAACCCGCTGCACCACAGCACCGGCCCTAATGTTTATTTAGTTTCACCTAATTGACAGGTATAGCAACAGAGAACTGGGAGAGAAAGAGAGATCGTCCATCTTCTGGTCTACTCTTCAAATGCCTAAAAGAGCCTTGGCTAGGCCCTGCTGAAGTCAGGAGCCAGGAGCCAGGAACTCCATCATAGTGTCCCACATGGATGACAGGAGCCCAAACCCTTGAACCATCCTCTGCTGCCTCCCAGGATACATTAGGGAGAAACTACATTAGAAGTAGACCTGCCCAGACTTAACGTGGCAGTCCTGTGTCACACATCCTTTCCTGTGTGATTTTTTTTTTAAAGATCTATTTATTTATTTGAAAGTCAGAGTTACACAGAGAGGCAGAGAGATAGAGAGGTCTTCCGTCCAATGGTTCACTCCCCAGTTAGCTACAATGGCCGGAGCTGTGCCTATCGGAAGCCAGAAGCCAGGTGCCTCCTCTGGGTCTCCCACGCGGGTGCAGGGGCCCAAGGACTTGGGCCATCTTCTACTGCTTTCCCCGGCCAGAGCAGAGAGCTGGATCAGAAGTGGAGTAGCGGGGTCTCGAACTGGCGCCCATTCTGGGATGCCGGTGCTTCAGACCAAGGGCGTTAACCTGCTGTGCCACAGCGGTGGCCCCCTGTGTAACGTTTTAAAAACACTTGGGGGCCTGGTGCTATGGCATGGCAAGTTAAGCTGATGCTTGCGACACCAGCATTCCATATCAGAGGGTCAGTGCAAGTTTTTCCTATCCAGCTTCCTGCTAAGCCTGGAAAGGTGGTGGAAAATGGTCCAAGGGCTTGGATTTCTGCCACTTATGTGGGAAACCCAGATGGAGTTCAAGGCTCCTAGCTTAGGCCTATCTGAGCCCAGGCTATTGTAGCCATGTAGGGACCAGTGTATGGACAATTTCTCTCTTTGTCTGAATCCCTCCATCTTTGTCATTGTGCCTTTTAAATAAATAAAATAAATCTTTAAAAAAATCTGGTAAGCAAATCATAGGCATTTTTCATGTGTTTTTTTTTTTTAAAGTATTCCTGATATGTGTTTCCTAGTTCCTGAGATAATCAAGATATTGTTATCTATTTTCATATTGGAGTTCTTCAAAAAGTTAATGGAAAATATATATTGTGCCAAAATTGTACATGAATTTCAGTTTTTTCACACCAAAATAAGCTCATCTTTTGATTCCACTTTTTCTACAAACTTTCTGAAGTACTCTTTCGGACTCTGAAAACAACAAAAAGACCAGTGGTATCACGGGTTAACAAAATATAATTTAAAAAATATTTTATTTATGTGTTTATTTATTTGAAAGGCAAAAATACTGAGAGAGAGAGAGAAAGAGACAGAAGATAGACACAGAGAGATTTTCTGTCTGCAGATTCACTCCCTAAATGCCTATTAGCAGGGACTGGAACAGGTTAAGACAGAAGCCCAGAGTTTCAGCTGGGTCTTTCACATGGGTGGCAGAGACCCAAGTATTTAAGCCATCAACTGCTGTTTCCCATGTTGCACATTAGCAGGAAGCTAGAGTCAGGAGCAGAACTGGGACTCTAACCCAGGCACTTCAGTGTGGAATGTAGGCTTCCCAAGCAGCTTCTTAGCTTCTGTGCCAAATGTCTGCCTCTAATTTAATATCTGATGATTCAGAAGACAATTCCATATGTTGTGGAGTTTCAAAAATTAATAATGTGAGACGAATTATTAACCTGTTTGTAATAAGGGAAGGATTGATTTCTAGATGTTTGTTTTTATGTTTTTGAGTCTACTCTGGTAAAATTTAAACATACCTACTTTTATCTTAGGATTTTCTGTGTTTGGATGATAGAATACTTTATATTGGAGATAAATATCAAAAATAATTTTCTATTTGAATATGTACATATAGTATTTTAAGAAAATGTCATGTATGAACTGGTTTCTTCAGAAACTCACCAAGTGAGTATAGTACATATTGTTATTAATTGTATGTAAGGCTTACAGGTGATTAATTGGTTATAGATAAAATTAATTATTCTTTTAAAATTCAAGTTAGCATGACTATTTCAGTACATTCTATTGTTAGTCATTATTTACCATTTTAGAGAAGTACCTTTAGGACACTTGATAAATATTTGTTGAGTAAATGAAATTTATTCCATGTATGTAAGGTGAAAGGAAGTCTGTTATGCACGTAATTGTAATTTTTAATATCAAGTTAAATTATTTGTTAATTTATTAACTTAAGTTTAATATCATTTAAACTTAATATGGTACTTAATTTAATATTTCATATGCTGTTCTTGGAATTCTCCAGCCACACTCTTTGCTACCAGCACATCTAGTGCTTTTTGATAGCCATTCTTACTTTGTCATGATATATGGTCCTGTTATTTGCAAAACATAGTGATCTATCCAGGTAATGTTCAGTTTAGGAGTTTTGCCAGTTCCATATTATGTGTTCACTCACTGGCTCGGTTTCAGAGTGTATGCTGTCCAGTACTCCTTTACAGGGTTAACAAATGTCAAGTTGAAATTGACTTATTACTGGGGTGCCACACCTAGGTAAGCGTTGAGGAGTACACAGCCAAAACAAAATGATACCTTTGGGTTTATGAAAGATGACAAGATACGTAAGACAACTTAGGTCAGTTCTTGTACTATGGCTAGAAATTAATGTCAATTTTAAGACATTTGGATCACATGGAAAGAACATATAATGGGAACATTTCAGAGAATATATGTGTTTTGCTATCTACCTGAATAGCTAATGTGTAAGAGCAACTATATTGGTTTTATTTTGAAGGTATCAGTTTGCATGGACTTGATGTAGATAACAGAAATGCTCTGTAAGTAATTCTGCCTAGTAAAATATTTACATATGTAACTGAATTGTTAAATATTTGCTTGATTTGGCAGTATTACATAACAAGATATTTGTAAAATCATTTTGCATTTGTATTGGTTTTGAAGAAATTTAAAACAGGAAATGTTTTCAAGACACCAATAATTTTTTGTTTGATCTTCTTTCTTTATTTTTTATTTTTATTTTTTAACTTTTATTTAATATGTATAAATTTCCAAAGTACAGCTTTTGGATTACAGTGGCTTTTTCACCCCAAAACCTCCCTCCCACCCGCAACCATCTCATCGCCCACTCCCACTCCCATCCCATTCACATCAAGATTTATCTTTATTTACAGAAGATCCATTTAGTATATACTAACTAAAGATTTCAACAGTTTGCATCCACACAGAAACACAAAGTGTAAAGTACTGTTGTGTACTAGTTATAGCATTAATTTACATTGTACAACACATTAAGGACAGAGATCCTACATGGGGAGTAAGTGCACAGTGACTCCTGCTGTTGATTTAACAATTGACACTCTTATTTATGGCATCTGTAATCACCCTAGGCTCTTGTCAAGAGTTGCCAAGGCTATGGAAGCCTTTTGAATTTGCCAACTCCGATCTTATTTAGATAAGGTTATAGTCAAAGTGGAAGTTCTCTCCTCCCTTCAGAGAAAGGTATCTCCTTCTTTGATGGCCTGTTCTTTCCACTAGGATTTCACTCACAGAGATCTTTCATTTAGGTCATTTTTTTTTTCACAGAAGACACCAGTAATTTTTAACTTACAGTATTAGCTATAACTTACCTTAATAAACCATAACAATGGGGCTAATTCTCTTAGACATTCAGTTTCAATATGTGCTCATAAAATTAGAAAATAGAATCAAGTGTACAAATTTGCTTCATTTTCTGTAGTCAGGTGTTCTTGAAAAATTTCTTAGAAATTCAGTTTTTATAAATTGAATTACATTTATGGAACTAGAATTTTTTATTTTTATTTTATTTTTAAAAATTTTTTTGACAGAGTTAGTGAGAGAGAGAGACAGAGAGAAAGGTCTCCCTTCCGTTAGTTCACCCCCCAAATGGCCGCTATGGCCGGAGCTATGCCGATCCGAAGCTAGGAGCCAGGTGCTTCCTCCTTGTCTCCAATGTGGGTGCAGGCGCCCAAGCACTTGGGCCATCCTCCACTACCCTCCTGGACCACAGCAGAGAGCTGGACTGGAAGAGGAGCAGCCAGGTCTAGAACCTGGTACCCATATGGGATGCCGGTGCCGCAGGCAGAGGGCCAGCCAAGTGAGCCATGGCGCCAGCCCCAAGAAGTAGAATTTTTTAAAGATTTATTTAATTTATTTGAAAGGCATAGTAATGTAGAAGGAAAGCCAGAAAAAGAGTTTTTCATCTGCTGGTTCACTCCCTAAATGGCCCCAACAGCCAGGTTTGTGCCATGATGAAACCGGCAGACAGGAACTACATCTGGATCTTCCACATAGGTTGCTGGGGCCTAAGGTTCTTAGGTCATCTTCCCTTGTTTTCCCAGGCACATTAACAGGGAGCTGGATCAGAAAGGGAGAAACTGGGAATACAACAAATTCTGTGATATAGAATGCTGGTGCTGAATGTGGTAGCCTAACCCACTGCTCAGCAATGGTCCCTGAAATTTAAAAAACATACAAGCTGTACAAGTACTTCTTAAAACATAGATGGTGGGTATATAGATGTTTGCTATATTAATATTTATGATTTTCTGTATGTTAGAAATATTTTACATTAAATAATAGATATTAATTTTGAAATACACCATGTTTTGGGGCTTGCATTGAGGCACAATGGTTAAGCTGCCCCTTGTGACATTGGGAATCTCATGTAAGAGTTGTCTGTTTTAGGCCTTGCTATCCACTTCTGATCCAGTTTCCTGCTAATACGCCAGGAAAGGCAGGGGAAGATGACTTAAGTAGTTGAGCTCCTGTCATCATATGTGAGACCCAGATGAAGTTTGGGGATCCTACTTTTAGCCTGTCTCAAACCTGACTGTGGGGGCCATTTGGGGAGTGAACCAAAGGATAGAAGATCCCCCCTGCCCCATCAGTCTCTTTTTGTACCTGTTTTAAATAAGCAAAAACGTATCATATTCTAAATATACCCAAGGACTTTGCTCTTTAAAGCAATATCAAGTTAAGTCTTTCCACAGAAAGAATCCTCCTTTGCAAATTCAGATTTTTCTACTTTGCTTTAGGAACTGCATATGTACACACACAAAACAAACTTGATTCCACCTCTGTGCCACATTTAGAGTATAGGCTTATCCATAGAATGTTTTGGTCTTTTTCATTGAAAATAACGACTTAATCTGATTCTACCTCATGCTTATTGTATCCATCATGTGGAATAGAAAAGGCATCAATAGGAATGACTAAAAATTAGTTTAAATAAGTGCTTTTACTGGCAGTGGTATGAATGATTGGTGGTACAGTGATGTCTGCCTGCACTGAGAGAGCTGCCCTAGGAGTAGGCAGTGCCAGACCTTCAGGCCCTTCCTGTGGACTGTGTTCCTGAAGGAGGCCCTTGTGCTTTACATAGCTTTTTGCATTCATGCTTTACTTGCTGTGCGGTGGTACTCACTAAGCCAATCAGGAGAGCAGGGCTGAGAGGAAAACTAGTCAAACAGGTTTGCCTGTCCACTGAAAAGAGGGACAAAACAGTGAAAGCATAAAGGTTAGAGGGAAAACTATTTTAAGGAATATTAATGCTAATCACCAACTGTGTTTTCTTTTGACCTTGAAAATACTTTGGAGACATTTGTGAGAGTATGTCTTAAGGAAGATAAAGTGAGAGGGAAGTTGAGAAGAAGAGTTAAGACATAAGGAACAGGGACAGAGAAGCAATAGTGAAGGGAAAAAACTCAAGAGAAAAAGGAGTGTTTCAGTGCCATATGTGGGCTTTGTGCAATCTGGGTGTGCCAGAACAGGAAGCCATAGTATGAATGTGATTAAAACAAATGCCTGCCTGTGGTCCCCAACATCCAAAATAGGGCGCACAGTACCGGATCAGGGATGAGGTAGACTAGGAATGCTGGTGGGAAAATGTTGTAGTTACTGTCTCTGATATAAACTTTATCTTAGAAATTTTTCTTTTTCCCTAAACAATAGTAAAATGCTATTTCCAACAGGATTTTTATAGTTTGCAAATCTCTTACACGTTGGGTACAGTTTCCCAAAAGATTTTATTAAAAGAATTTATTTTTTGAAAGGCAGAATGAGAGAGAGAGAGGGAAGGAAAGAAAGAGAGAGAGAGAAAGAGAGATATCATCCTGTATCCACTGGTTCACTCCCCAAATGATTGCAATAGCTGGACTGGGCCAGGCTGAAGCCAGGAGGCTGAACTCCATCAGGGTCTCTCATTTGGGTGGCAGGGGCCAAGTACTTAGGTCATCATCTACTGCCTTCCCAGTTGCTTTAGCAGGAAGCTGGATTGGAAGTGGAGCAGCTGAGATTTGAGTCGATGCTCATATGGGGTGGTGGTGTCACAGATGAAGGCTTTGCTGGCTGCAGCTGCACACAATATTGGCCCCTACACATGTGCATTCTATCATATTGTCTTCATTCTGCCTGTGGGTATTATCAAGTAGGTAGTAGCATTTGACAGACACTGGGGATGCAGAATTCTGAAGTCACTTCTTGAGGTCACCAGGATCATACCCGGGGAATTCTTGGACATGAGTGTTGAGGCACTGTGGGGTTAAGTTGCATCTTGGGATGCTTACATTCTATATTGGAGTATCTTCATTGAGTCTTGGCTACTCCACTTTGGAAACAGCTTCTTACTAGTGCACCTGGGGAGCAGATAATGGCTCCAGTGCTTGGGTCCCTGCTACTCACTCTCTCAAACCTGGGTGCAATTCTAGGCTTCTGGCTTTATAAAGCCTGGCCCAACCTGGCTGTTGTGAGCATTTGGAGAGTAAAGCAGACAATGGAAAATATCTTTATCTGTGTCACCCTGCCTTTTAGAAACATAAATAAGTAAACCAAACAAATTAAAAAAGAGAGAGAGAGAGAGAGAGAGAGAGAGAGAGAGAGAGAGAACAGAACAGAGAACTTGGGCTTCTTGGGGTAATGTACCTGCACTACAGCTTACCACCTGCTTTGTTTTCTGGAAATGCTGAAATCTTAACCCTATTGAAATTACATTTTTAAGAGATTTATTTATTTATTTTAAAGGTGGATTTAGAGAAAGAGAAAGAGAGAGAGAGAAAGAGAGAGAAACAGATATCTTCCATCCACTAGAGAGAGAGAGAGAGAAACAGAGATATCTTCCATCCACTAGTTCACTTTCTAAATGGTCACAACCTCCAGGATTGGGGCAGGCTGAAGCCAGGGGCCAGAAGCTTCTTCCAGTCTCCCATGTGGAAGTGGGGGCCCAAGCACTTGGACCATCATCCACTGCTTTTCCAAGTGCATTAGCAAGGTGCTGGGCCAGAAGTGGAGCAGCCAGGATACCAACCGATGCCCATATGCTACAGGCAGCTTAACCTGCTATGCCACAACACTGGTGCCTGAAATTACTTTTAAACAGTCTCTGTAGTCCCTACCCGTACTCTTTCCATGCCTTTCCCATGAGCTGAGATTTCCTTTCTTCTTGATCTCTGTGACTTGACTTTTCATGTACTCTTAATTTGTCTCTGCTTCCTTCTGGGAATTTTAAAGAACATTGTAGTCCCCACACCTTTCCTCTTACCTCCTTATTCTCACTCCCTTGGTAAGGTTATATATCCTCAGGGACTGGACTTATAACCAGATGGTTCACAGACCTGCAGTTCTACCTCTCACTCATGCTGGAGGACTCAACACTTCGGAGTTCCCAACTCAGCTTCCAAACTCAGGTCTGAAGTCTTCAAGAGACAGCCTTAACATTGGTTTTGATTTTACCTCCTCCTTTCTCTCTCTTCTTTGTCCATTATATCCTGGCTGGTCCCTGACTCAGTTACTGTATTCTTTTCCCCTTTGCTTTGTGCAGTCCTTCATCATGTCTTGACCACTGAGGTCTCTTTCTCACCCTGCCCTTGGCCTGGAATCCCCTCTCAAAGCTGTCAGTTGCTTTAAGGCTGACCCACTTGCCTCCCCAATGCCACATCACTGTTCCATTCATTTTCCTGTGGGGACCCCAAACCGTTAACCTAGCTTTCGGGTCTCTATTGACTGGTGGTCAGTCAGTGTTCTGATCACCCCTGTTTATCTTTTATTTCCCAACAGGGTTCCATTTACCTGTTTTTGAGACTTTCGTTTCAGGATACTCCCCAACTTGGAGTGTCCAGCCTTTCCCCCTCTGTATTGTAAAATCCTTATCCTTCCAGGTTTTGACACCCTCATCCTTCCTTGGACTCTTGCTTCCCAGGCTGTTTCACATTTCCTTGACTTCCACTTTTACATACTTCCATGATAGAATAGCACTTAATTTTGTTCACATATTCCCTCAGGTGAAAAAGTGTGAGCTCTTAGAGGTAGAGTCTCACTTTTTGTCTCCCCATAGTGCCTTGGACAAACAGTACTTATCAGAGATAAGATGTTCAAACATGATTGAATGATATCTTTAGTTTTGCTTAAGGTAGTGAAGGTCGCTAAGTTCGCCAATTCTCTGTATGTATATTGATGGTTTCTTTTTGTTCTCCCCACCTCCTGTCAAATTGCATTATTCAAACTGAAATGTTCCCTTAATGTTTTTTTTTTTTAAGCTCTGTTTATTTATTTGAAAGGCAGAGAGAGAGAGAGAGAGAAATATCTTCCATCTGAGGGTCCACTCCCCAAATGCCTGCAACAGCCAGGCTTCGGCCACACTGAAGACAAGAGCCAAGAACTCCATCTGGCTTTCTCACAGGCTTTTGGTTCACAGGGACCCAAGCTCTTAAGCCATCATCTGCTACTTCCAGGGTACACTAATTAGTATAAAACTGTATCAGAAGCAGAGTAGCCAGGACTTGAACCAGGTACTCTGATAGCAGATATAGATGTTTCAAGTGTTGGCTTACCGGCTGGGCCATGACACATACATACCCATAATATGTTTTTAAATAAAATGCTCTATAAAGGAACAATAGTGCTGCATCACTTAGTTAAAATAGAAAATTCTGATCTGTGGAAAGCTCATGTGATGGTTCCATAGAATTCCTTATTATAAATAAAGTATATTTTAGTAGGTTTTGTTTTGCATTTGGTTGGAGCTTCTAATAGCTGGAAGTACATTTGCAGTTGGTTCTAAGTAACACAATTAAAACAAGAGAGGTAATAAAATGTATTTAGTGTTTATTTTGAATGTAACTATGCCTGATGTCATGAAAGTATGGTTGGAGAAATGAAGGGTTACTCACACGAGGAAGATGATTTTAGATACCATTCTAATGCCTTTCCTCTGCCCATGAACATTTTATACCAGGTAATTCAAAGCTTTAACCCAGGCTGACTTATTTTTTCCCTCCTCTGTGCTTGATTTTTCGTCTGGGTAACTGCAGAAGGGTAGGCCAAAGGAATAAGGACATATTTTAAGAAACCTTAGCAAAAAACGAATAAATAAAAGGAAAACATGCAAGACAATAATAAGGGATGCTTCTCTGTGCTGTTTACCAGTATTAAGTATTTCTTGGGGCTGGCATTGTGGCAAAGCAGATAAAGCCACCACCTGTGATGCCGGCATCCAATGTGGGCACAGGTTCTTTTCCTGGTTGCTTCACATACCATCCAGCTCCCTGTTAATGGCCTAGGAAAGTGGTGGAAGATATCTCAGATGCACATGGGAGACCTGGATGAAGCTCCTGGCTTCAGCCTGGTCCAGCTCTGGCTGTTGCAGCCATCCAAGGAGTGAACTAGTAGATGGATCACCTCTCTCTTTCTGCCTCTCTCTTTGTAACTCTGACTTTCAAATAAATAAATAATTCTCTATTATTTTTATGCTTTTATTTTCATTTTAATTGAAAGGCAGAGAGACAGACAAGAGATATGGAGACGGACAGAGACCTTCCATCTGCTAGTTCATTCCCCAGGTGTCCACAATAGCTGGGGCTGGGTCAGTTTTAAGTGAAGAGCCAGGGACATCACTCTGGTGCCCCATGTGGGTGGCAAGAACCCACCTACATGAGCCATTATTTGCTGCTTGCATGATATACATTAACAGGAAACTGGAATGGAGAGCAGAGCAGAGATTCAAATACAAGCCCTCCATGGATGTGGGCATCCTAAATTGGGTCTTAATCACTGAATGAAACATCTGCCCTTAAATAATTATTTTTTTAGCGTTAGCATTTTTTTAAAGAAATTGCTTTACATTAGATTTTCAAGGTTACAGCAAATGCATGATGATTACCACAACATAATTTTTGAAGACATTTATATTTATATTACTTCCATCTGTTAGACTATGCTTTGGAATATACTTTCTCTTCAGATTTCTACACCATGCATAATGTATAGAAATGGAGCCCTCTGACTGCCCTGATGCTTCCTTGCAGTCTTCCTCTCCTTAGACCTGTCTACCCTTGCAGAGATAATGTTCCTGACTTTCTAGGGAAATTGAAGGGGCTGTTCTAACTGTAGATTTACACACTGGGGATGGGTACAGAGATGTGGATAGAGTGGAGAGGGTACAGAGTCTGCCCTCCAATGTGGTGGTTCATTTCCCTAATATCCTCCACTGCTGGGGTGGGCTATGTCAAAGCCAGGGATCAGAACTCAGTCCAAGTCTCCCTTGTGAGTGCCAGGAACTCAGCTACTTGAGCTGTAACCTGCTGCCTCCCAGGCTGTGCAGAAACCAGGAGCAGAATCCAGGCAGACCAGTGTAGGATGTGGAACTTTGTGCTTTCTAAGCATCATTTTGCCAGTAGAAATACTTCAGCTTATTTTAGTACAACTAAATTACAGTTCCTCTTCCTATCTTCATTGCTTTGCCTAAAAGGAGATGAAAGGGGAGATATTTTGAACTAAACATACTGACTTCCTGGACATTGTACAGTGGGTAATTATCTGTGACATTTAAGAATTAATTCAACCATTCATTCAGTAAACAGCCTATTCCATAGTAAAACTCTCCTACCCCAGAGCTCAGAATCATTGTGCTTTTTTAGTAGTATAAATACATAAGGATCTTATAGTATGAACATTTATGAAGATCATTACTGAAGCTTTTTCAAAGACTGCTGTTGGAACGTGTATCCCAGAGTTCAAGAAAACTCATTCTGTTATCTGACATGCAGTAATGACAGGTTTGAAGAATCCTTATATGGTTCAGGTAAGAGATAACTGGATTGGGACCCAGGAAACCAGAGTGCCAGTTCCAGTTCTGCCAATGAGTAACCACGAAGTAGGTGTGTGATGCTAGGCAACCACTCCCAGAGACTTTGTCCCTTTCTGTACAAATGAGAGGTTGCAGACTCAGATATCTTCAGGTTCCAAACAGTAATCCTGATAAATTTTCTAAATGAAAATGCATGTGTTTTACATATTTGATGTCATTTCAAGCACATATATATAAAGTGCTAATGTTTAAGTAAATCTGTATTTTTTTTTTGCAGTACAGTAACAGTGGCTGTTATATACAATACTGTTTACTTCATCATGTTGGATATCTGAGACACAAAACTGTACTCCTGTGTTAGTGAGAGAGTCTGAGGGAGATGAACTCCATCTTATTGCAGCTCCTATCAAAATTTAATCTTCTGGGTGTTAGTAAGATTTTGCTTTTTTTTTTCGTAGTCTATAACAATAATGATTTATGCTGGAATTTTATGAGAAAGCAATGGGGGAAATTTGTTATTTGTTCACTTGTCAGAACCTCTGGAAATTGAATAAGGAAATACTAGAATCTTCTTTGTTGTTTGATTTTTTTAGTAACATTTGGCCAGTTTTGTCCCTAAAACATGACTGAGACATTGCATGGACATTTATTTTGTGACTTAATGATGATAATGTAGATAATGTTAAAAATCCATTTGACCTGGTGATAATAAATAAAGGATATTCATAGTAAATAAAGGAAACAATACTGTGACCATACGTTTTTGCACCACTGAGAATCTCTAAGTAATTATGCATTGAAAAGCAATTTTCCCTATGCTGTGAAGGTATTTCCCAATGGAATGAGATGAAGATTTAATCCGGATTTCTTCTTCATTCACTGCCTGTGTTCTACCCTTTGAAATTCTAAAATTTCAAATTTGTAAAAGAGTTATAAAAAGTCATTTTAAAACATCTGCCATGGATATTTTTAAGAAAATATAACCTGTGAGAATTTAATGCCTCAGGCAGTATCAACTCTGTGGTCCCTGAAACTTTTTCCGTTTGTTTGAAGATGAGATCAGAACCAACACAGGGAATATCCCTATCATTGGCTGAAATGTTGACCAGATGATACAGATGGATGGTGATAACAAGTGCCAGGCTGGTCTTGGGGAATTACAAAAAATGAAATGCACATCTTATTTTGTAAGATGTATATTATATATGTATCTGTAAATAAAATAGTTCATATGTATACATAAATAAAATATATATGTAGATATAAACACATAATTATATGCACATAGATAAAATATTTATTATATATGTATGATATATATTTTGTGTATGTATATGTAAATAAAGTGCATATTATATATATTTTTCCATGTTGGAAAAAATTTTTAATCATTTTGATGATAAAAAAGAAATTCTGATTGGGTTTCAAAATACTTTCCTGTTTAAAACTTTTGTGGTTAATTTTATAGCTAAACTCGTGATACTGTGTTTTACTAATTATTTATCTATCAGAATAGAAGTAGTCTTAATTCTATATAAAGCACACTTTTAAGTTTATTTAAAAAGAAAAGGTTGAGTTAGTTGTTTGTTTTTGTATGTTTTCTGTGACATTAGATAGTATAGCCCAGTGATTCTCAATTTTATAACCAACTGGTGAACATTACATAAAGCAGAATCTTCTGATTAGGCCTCATCACTAGCAGGTTTATTTTTTTTTGTTTAAGATTTTGTGTATTTGAGAAGAGAGTCACAGACAGAGAGAGAGGTCTTCCATCCATGGGTTCACTACCCAAATGGCTGCAATGGCCAGAGCTGGGCTGATCCGAAGCCAGGAGCAGGAGCTTCCTCTGGGTCTCCCACATGGGTGCAGGGGCCCAAGTACTTGGGCCATCTTCTACTGCTTTCCCAAGCCATTAGTCAGGAGCTGGATCAGAAATGGAGCAGCTGGGATTCGAATTGGCATCTCATACCGAAGGTGGAGGCTTAGCTTACCATGCTACAGTGCCAGCCCCTCATGCAGGCATTTAAAACCCAAAGTTATAAGTTGATTTACTTGGGGGTGGAAATTTTGATGTAATTATGGTGTTTTGTGGGTGGGCCTAGTGGGAGGTACTTGGGTCTTTGAGAATGTGTCCTCAGGAAGTAGTTCTCCAGAAAGGGTTGGTTACAAAAGCTGAGTCTGGCCCAGCCTGTCAGTTTCTGCTCTGTTTTGCCAGGTGATCCTTCCTCTGCCCTCATCAAAGGTCAGACCAATGTAGCCTCCCAATCATGGACTTAAACCAGCAAAACTGTGAGCTAAAAAACCCTTTCTCTTTAGACAGTTACTTTCCTTAGGTATTTCACTGATGAAAAGCTGACTAACACAGAGGTTTTTCAGGCCGCTCAGGTTTTTACAAACTCCACAGATGGTTCTAATTTGCAGGCAGAATTGGTCTGCAGCTATATATGTTCATAGATTGGCTTACCTACTGCACATCATGCCATTAAAAACTTGTATATTATGAGGGTGCATCAAAAAGTTTGTGGAAAATTGGATTAATAGATAAGTTTATTTTAGTATGAAAAAAGTCTGAAACCCAGAGTTTTTTCATCATAAGCACCAACTATGAACTTTTTGAAAATATCTTTTCATGATTTTAAGCAAATTTTGTGTATGATTAAAAAATAATGTGTTTTCCAATAGGTGATTGGCATTGTTTATTGCTTGACCACATTGTACTGCTCTTCATTCTACCTTCTGGCTTTTCTAAATCTTTGCCTTTTCACAGAACATCCAGGTACCACCAGCATCTTTTATCCCTGGAGAACTTGTCTGGGAGATTAGTAATTTGTGATCTCCGCCCCAGAATATTGAATCACAATTTACAGTAACAATGATCAGGGCCCATGTTGTGACACAGCCTGGTTAAGCTGCTACCTGCGAGTCTGGCATCCCATGTAGGCAACAGTTCAAGTCCTGCCTACCTTACTTCCTGTGCATCTCCCTGATGATGTACCTGGGAAAGACCTTGCCAAAATTACAAAAGCCACTGAATTAGGAACCATGGGTATGTGCCATAGTTTTAATATTTACTTTCATTGGAGGCCAATTAATGTGATGTAATTATTATAATAAAGTGTTGTTATTTATTGTAATAAAATGATATGATTTTGTAATTTAAACTACTTGAAATGTAAGCTAACTAAAAAGGCTGTCTTTGGTTACCAAATATGATAGAACTCTCAAACCCTCAAATTTTAAATATTCATTAATAATTATTAACTTAGATAATTAAAATATTTTACTGACACATTAGTATTTCAAAATAGTTTAGAATTTGTAATAAAGTTACAATGGGAAAGTTGAATATTAAACTGAATGAAAATTAGAGGGACTGCCATGTGTCTTTAGTACTCATAAAATACTTATAAAGTACTGAAACTGTGTTCATATGCTCCTGAGAGATGCAGGTACTTTATAACAGGAAATTACAAAACGCTGTTCTGAGACTGTTGGGTTGCTTATTCTGAGTTCTTTAGGATTGGGGGCTGTGTATTACACTCCATGAATTCCTAGGATAATTGAGCTTCTGTTTGAATCTTGATATTTTGGATTCACAGCTCCTTCATTGCATCTCCTCTGTTTCTCTTACTGCACATTTGTATTAAGTACAAGTTTCTTATTTGTCAGTCTGGTGGACATTTGCATCAAAAGCGCCAGGTGGTTTTCAAAAACGCAGAATCTTGAATTTCTCCCTAGACTGCATAACTGCTTATTTGCTGATCAGATCCTGGAATGTGCATTTTTAGTAAGCCCTAGAGATGATTCAACTAGACACTAAAATTTGAGGATTGCTTCTTTTGACGATTTAATTTGTTGTGTGTTTTAGATAGTTAAATTTAAGCACTATCACCAAACATTAATTGGATACAAGGGATACAAGGTGCTATTCACAATGTCTGTTGATATCCATATTATGTCATTTCTCTTTCTATATTCTTGTATATCTCCCTTCACACTTGATGATTGTGAGAAGCTCCTCAGATGCCTGAGCCAGGTCTCAGTGATAAGGGAATAGGGTTGAGTTTCTCATTACAGCTTCACCACCTGTACAGTAGATGTGTGAGTAGAGATAACCACATGTAATTGTAGGTAGAAGTGGCAAGTGCAGCTAACTTAGGATGCAACACAATTCTTTATTACCTCTCCTACCAGAGGAGTTCTTTTGTATGCCCCTTGGCATCAAAGTCCCAGAATTGAATTTTTAGGACGGTGCTGATAATCATCAGTTCCTTTCAGTATCTCATGTGCAGAGGAAGATCTGTCTGTGTAGTGCTTCTAGAGATTTATATTAATCTCATTTTCCATAATGTGACATATCAGTGTGAAGACTGTAATAAAAGTAGGATGTTTACTATCATGCCTTTTCAAAAGGTGTTATGAGACAAAAACTAATTTTTTTAAAAAAAGAAAAAGTGATTGTTTAGAATTATTGACTGAAAGCATTTTTTTAGGAAGCTTCGGCTTAATTTGTTATATTCGTGAAATGGCACCAAATTTGTTCCTTTACAAATTCAGCATTTTAAAATTTTATTTCTGCAATTAAGCAGTGCATTCTTATGCAAATACATTTCTTTAATAGTTCTAAATTAATCAAGACTAATTAAATGAAGAGGTGGATTTTTATTTTTAAGATTTATTTTATGTATTTGAAAGAATTGCAGAAGAGAGAGGTCTTCCATCTGCTGGTTCACTCCCCAAATGGCCATAACAGCCGGAATTGAGCTAATCCAAAGCCAGGAGCCAGGAGCTTCTTCCAGGTCTCCCATATGGGTGCAGGGGCCCAAGGACTTGGGCCTTCTTCCACTGCTTTCCCAGGCCACTAGCAGGGAGTTGGAGTCTTCCATCTTCTGGTTCACTCCCCAAATGGCCACAACAGCCAGAGCTGAGCTGATCTGAAGCTAGGAGCCAGGGGTTCCTCCAGTCTCCCACACCGGTACAGAGACCCAAAGTCTTGGATCATCTTCCACTGCTTTCTCAGGCCATTAGCAGGGAGCTGGATCAGAAGTGGAGCAGCTGGAACTTAAACCAGTACTCACATGGGATGCTAGTGCTGCAGGCCAGGGCTTTAACCCACTGCACAACAGCGTCAGCCTCAAGAGGTGGATTTTACAAATCTGGCGTTATTAACTACTGGCAGCCAACTGGGTAGTTCTCCCATTGTAAAGTTCCACCCAGATTGCAGTCTTAGTTCATTAAAGCTGCCAGATAAGGGTTGGCGTTGTGACGTAATGGGTTAAACCACCACTTGCAACACCAGGGTTCTATATGGGCACATATTCGAGTCCCAGCTACTCTACTTACAATCCAGCTCCCTGCTAATGCACCTGGGAGAAGCAGAGGATGTCCCAAAGTGAAAAGGCCTCTGCCACCCATGTGGGACCAGGTGAAGCTCCTGGCTCCTGGCTTCTACCTGGCTTGTCTCTGGTCACTGCAGCTGTTTGGGGAGTGAACCAGCAGATGAAGGATCTCTCTCTTTCTCATTCTGTAATTCTCCTTAAATAAATAAAGAGCTTTCAAGAAAAAAAAAGCTGCCAGGCATTCCCTTCCTCCTCTGCAGGGGGGAGTATTCAACAATTAATTTTCTAAATTCTCTCTTTTCCGCTGACCCAAGTCAAGAAGTTCCCATTCTACAAAGTGATTTTAGGAGATTTACTGCTTTTAGTACTTTGCTTGCAAATAGCCAGTCATCATTAACTTCGAAACACTAGAAAATAGCTTGATATGAAACATAAAGCATTTAAAACCTGGCTATTTAACAACTATGGAGCAATAAAACTGAATTTTGCCATAGTTATATATTATGTAGCCTTCTTTCCTTCCTGTCTTTACATGGCGGTATAAAAGTGGACAGACTTACTGGATGCCAGATCTGTGTCAAATTCTGAGCTTCTCAATCATAATCTGCAAAATGGGGACAACCGTTTTTGCCCTCATGCATCTCTCAACATAAAATTAGATCACGCTCATGAAACCTGCAATGTGAGAAAGGCGCATAGTGATTAAAAACAGTTGGTGTTTATGCATAGTTGTATCCTCAGACTTGGGGTTGGAGCTTCGGGGTGACTGATTCCTCCCAGTTTTCCCAAGTCCCACATCCATTCTGGGCAAAACCAGTGTGGATGTCTCACTAGTGCTATCAACAGATACAAAATACCATGGCATAGAAAAGGTCATTAGTTGCCTTACACACAATCTTGTGGGCATAAGCAGGCAGGACCGTTGTTCTGGCCTCACAGAGTAGGCCCCAAGTGCCTTCCTTGTTCCACCTTTCCCCTTCTATGCTTTTGTCTGCCTGGTCCAAGATGTTCATCATTACCGTATGCTCCTTCCAAAGCCTGCAGGAGAATGAACTGTGAAGCCTCTAAAGACATAAATTAGCGATGGCACATTTCAGTTATACTTCGGTCTCATTCTCACCGACTAGAACTTATTTCTCAGATTAAAACTAGCTCTTAGGAGAGGCTCACAAATGTGGTCTCTCATCCTTTGGTCTGTGAGTCAAGCTGAAGTGGAAGATTTTATTCCTGGAAGCTGAGGAGAACTTCTGGATGCCATCTCGGTCTCCCATGTGCCTGTGAACGGGCACAGCAATTTCCGGTTTCATTCGTAACCCCACTGCTGTTATTCGTGACAACGATGCCAATTCTCTCCTGCATTTGTGGCATGTCTGTGAATGTATATGTTGGCTAACAGATGAAAGAAGACCCTGGACTCAAGGAAGAACTATAATGAAAACACTATCTTTGTCTTGCTATTTCTTCTGCTTCTGTACCCATTTACTCCAGGGATTTTCTCTGTAGTTCAGGTGCATGGCTAACTTCTGTGCCTAGGACAAACACTTTGGATTTAGAATTTTGTTCAGATATAAGCTGTTTGGTAGTATTAGAAGATTCATTTAAAATTAAAGAAATAAATGGGGCTGAGTGGAGGTGCAGGTGTTCCATCCCTATATCCTGGTTCAAAAACCACAGTTGCAGTCCTTTGTTTAATATGTATTAAACGTTTTCCACATGTTAAGCAATGAAAATAAAATAGTTACCAAATTTTACTAAAACCCCTACCCTTAGGAAGTTTAATTTGTGGTAGGGGAATACTGATGATTTTTTAAGGTAAAATTTATATTTATTTGAAGTGTTTACTTTACTGAAAAATTTTTTTTTTATTTTGCTGGATGGCATTTTCCCAGGTTCACTTGTAGAAGTTGTTTCGAAGAGATGAGTTTCTCTAACAATATTGGATGTAGTACCAAGATTGACCTCTGGTGATGATTGCAGTTGCTTTATTTACTGTTATTACAATCCGTGTAATACTAAATGCTAGGGAAATTAAAAGTAATCAGAACATTAGGTGTCAGCTAGCCTGACTAGACACAGCCTGCGTTAGTTTAACCCACCTATGTTGTTTTTCTGAATAGCCCAATTTACCACATAAAGACATGGTTATAAATTTCTCATTAGCCCTTATTTTGTTTTCTTTTAAGATGATAGGCTATTGGGGAGGGCATTTGACACAGAGGTCAAATCGCTATCTGAGAAGACTGGCTGGAGTCCTGTATCTTCACTTCTTATCCAGTTTCCTGCTATTGCATACCCTAGGAGGAAACAGGTGATGGACTAAGTAGTTTGGTCCCTGACACACACATGGGAGACCCAGATTAAGTTCCTGACTTCTAGTTTCTGCGTTACCCAGCCTTGGCTATCACAGACATTTGAGGAGTGAACCAACAGATAGAAAGTCTGTCTGTCTGTTTCTTTCTATTTTTCTGCCTTTTAAATGAAAATAAATAAAATAAACAAATAAATAAACTGTCAATTTATGACTTGCTGAGCTGTTAGGGTGGTAGGTTGTTAAAAACTGTTCTTGCATATAGTTTATGTGCTTTTTTTTTTCTCCTCCATGTGGTTTATCCTCATGAATACTCTCCAGGTCAGAGTTATTAATGATCTAACATCAAATAGGAAATGCCAGAGCAATGTGTCTTTCAATTAGTGGCCAAAGATTATTTCCATACATTTATTTTTAATGAGTAAGTGGAAATAATATTTTAAAGTAATGTCACCAGGAATCCAGTATGGTATTAGATTAGTGTGTTAGATAGCTGTTCGAGAAAGTATGAAGCACAGGAGATCTGTAAGTCTATTCCTCATATTTAAAAAAAAAATCCTCAGTGTTACATTGGTATGTTTCACATTTCAGCATGTGTGAGCCATTGATGTTCTGTAGTATTCCATTGTGAAATGTACTGTAATTAATTTGATTAATCCTGTACCACTGGATTCTTACTCGTTACTAGCTGTTTGCTAGTGGAAATGAATATGGTAATCATCTGTACATAAAAGTCGATATTTCTGTACAGAGAAATTCATTAATGTAAAATAATGTGCCAGGGGTATTTCAGAACATTTGTATCAGTTGACATTTCCATTAGCTGTTTCATTCTGTGCAATGGCTTTGCAATTGCTGTACCTTTTGAAAATGCTGTGAGTATTTAGTTCCATGTCACACATAAGAATACCTAGGTTTGATAACTATCTGTGGCTCCTGACCCCAGTTTCCTGCTAATGTAGACCATGGGAGGCAGCTGTAATGGTTCAAGTAAATGCATTCTTGTTGCTCATGTGAGGAACCTGCACTGAGTTCCTGGCTTCAGCCCAGCCCAGCTTAGCCTGCCCTGGTAATTGAAGGCATTTCAGGAGTGAAACAGAGGATAAGGGCTATCTCTTTCTGTCTCAAGTAAGTAAAGGTTTTTGTTTTGGATTTTGTTTTAAACCCAAGGCACTTTATAAAAAGAATACCAACAACAAAACCATAAAACAAGAAAAGCAAAAACTGAGGCCAGCATTGTGGCATAGTGGGTAGAGCCTTCGCCTGCCACACCAGCATCCCATAGGAGCAACAGTTTCACTTCCTGGCTATTCAACGTCCAATCCAGCTCCCTACTAATTGCTTGAGAAAAGCGGTGGAAGATGTCCCAAGTGCTTAAGGCCGGCGCCGTGGCTCAATAGGCTAATCCTCCACCTAGCGGCCCCAGCACACTGGGTTCTAGTCCCGGTCGGGGCGCCGGATTCTGTCCTGGTTGCCCCTCTTCCAGGCCAGCTCTCTGCTGTGGCCCGGGAGTGCAGTGGAGGATGGCCCAAGTCCTTGGGCCCTGCACCCCATGGGAGACCAGGAGAAGCACCTGCCTTCGGATCAGCGCGGTGCGCTGGCCGCAGCGCGCCAGCTGTGGCGGCCATTGGAGGGTGAACCAATGGCAAAAGGAAGACCTTTCTCTGTGTGTGTCTCTCTCTCTCACTATCCACTCTGCCGCCTGTCCAAAAAAAAAAAAAAAAAAAAAAAAAAAAAACAGTGGAAGATGTCCCAAGTGCTTAAGCCCCCTGCCACCCACCTACATGGGAGACCTGGAAGAAACTCCTGGCTCTCAGCTTCGTCATTGCTGAGCCCCAGCCATTGCAGCCATCTGGGGTGTAAACCAGCAGATGAAAGGTTTCTTTCCTCTTTCTCTCTGTTTCTCTCTCTGTCTTTCCAACTCTTTGTGTACTGTGACTTTCAAATAAATAATAAATAAAAATGCATTTTTATTTTTAAAAACCTGATTTTTCATAGTTTAATCATTCAGTAAATTTTTAAGCTCTTGTTTCTTGTTAGGCTTGGTGCTGGTCATGGGGATATAATGGTGTGGTCAAAGGTCGGTGGTTTGAGGGAGTGGAAATGAATCTGCCCATATGAAGGTTGTGGAAAGATAGATGCATTCAATGAGTCACAGTGCAGTGACCTTAGAACTGTATTAAAGGGCACAAAACAGCCTCCTCTCCTGGGAAAGCAGAGTTGGAGTGGTCTGAAGAAGGTCAAATGGTGTGCACTGCAGGTGGGGGAATACTGTGAACAAATCGTCTCTCAAAGTGAGTAGGGCAAGAAGCCTGTGAGTGGGGATACAGAAAGCAAGATGGGTGAGACGTGAGGCTGGAGGCTCAAGGAAGGTCTAGGTGGTGCAGGGCTTGGGACACCATGTTAGTTATTTTGTAGGAAACTATTGCAGTGTTTTAAGTAAGAGGAATGACAGTAGCTTTGCATTTGGCAAAAATATTCCAGGAGAGATTAAGGGATGTTTGGAAAGTTTAGTTAGTAGATTGTTGCAGTATATGCAAGAATGGTGGAATCCTTCTGAGCGACTGTGGAGAAGATTGTGATAAATTGGACAGAGTTGAGAGAGTGCTCTGAGTTTACATCTGCATTGTTAGATGATGCTTTGGGTGCACAAAACCTTGCATAGGAGGAAGTGGTATCAGAGATGACTGAAAGCATTTGGGATCTTCTCCCTGGTGTGGAATCCTTGGTATTCTGAAATTGTACCGTGATGTGTGTGGTCAAAAATCTTTGTTCATCCTTTTCAGTTTTAAGACTTTTCTTTTTCAGTCTTGAAAATATTTTTTTCTTTCTTTTTTAAAAACTACTTTTCCCCTGCTTGATGTATGTTGAGTTGGTCATTTGTGTCTGCTAACTTTTCTCTTATGCTTTCTGTCTTGTTATTTTGTTGTACTTGGAGGTTGCTTGATTTTTTTGGTAGTCATTTTGGATTTCCCAATTTTCTCGTTTTTGATCTTTTTCAGAAAAGTTTGTTGTTGTTTGTTTTGTTTTTTGTTTCACAGATAAAAATCTTCCTGAGGACATGAATTTGAATTTGTTAAACTTTTAATTTCCTCCATTACCTCTTTTGTCTTGTGACTAACTTTGAAGTTGAGTTCAAACTGCATATATGGCTGTGGTAAGTTAATGATCAATGTTTTCTCTTTAGGGTGCACAGATGGAAAGCCATATACTGCCTCTAGTATGCCAGCATTAGAAGGGTCTTAGGTCTTACCCTGAGGTACCAGTTCTGATCCCTTCTCTGGCAGATTACCACTTTATTTAGAGAACTGATCTACTTTTTTACTCTAGGGGTAAATATAATTCCACTACTTTGCCCATGTGGGAGTGAGGGATGATTGGTAGATGGAGTGAATTGGGAGAGCTCCTCTTTAGAGAATTCTTCTGCTGATTTTTTGCAGTGTGCCCTATTCTGGTCTCCTCACACATACATGTCAAATTCAAAGCCACCCTTGAAGGAGTTTTCATGTCTGCCAAGAGTTCTCTGTGCATTTTGAGTCATGACTTCCTATACTCTTTATTTTATCACTCAATGAGCTCTTCTCAGAATTTGTTTTCAGAAATTTATCAAAACTTCATTCCATTGATGACTACAGCCCTGACAATATCTGATTACTCATCCCATTTCTCAGGATTATTACGTATTTATTCCTGTTTATATCCCTCAGTCAAATTTCTAATGGACTTTGAGAAAAAAACAATAAAACCACTTGTGTTCAATCTGCTATCTAAAACTGGAGACCTGAGCTCTGGATGCTCAAAATATTCCAAACATAGATAGTGGATATGGAACCAAATGTAATATTTGTTAAAGTGATTTTGTCTTTATTTTAGATTATTTTTCTCAATTCAGGTAATGATTTTAATATCAACACTTTTAATGGGTTTATTTTAAAATAATGTTAATATGGTACCATCTGATTTACTTTGGGACAGGCCTAAAGTAAAACTTTTATGCTGATTTTATTTTTTCAAATATAGAGCCAATTAAAAATTCATTTGTTGGGGCTCGTATTGTGGTGTAGTGGGTTAACCATCGCCATGCAGCATCCCTTATGAGCACCGATTAAAGGCTCAGCTCCTTCATTCCCAGCCTAGGAAAGCAGTGAAACATGGCCCAAGTTCTTGGGTCCCTGCTACTGACGTGGGAGACCTGGATGGAGTTCTTGGCTCCAGGCTTCTGTCTGGCCGAAACCTGCTGTTACAGGCATTTGGGGAGCAAACCAGCAGCTGGAAGATTCCTTTCTCTCTCTGTCTTTTCCTCTCTTTCTGTTACTTTACTTTTCAAATAAATAGATACTATTCCTCCTTTTCTCTCTCTTTTAAAAAAATATTCCTTCCTGTTTAGCCTTCCAAATAAGCATGGGTATAATTTCATCAAATTACAAAAAATTCAAAAAAACTATCTTCTGCAGTTTGAGAGGAATATATCCAGTCTGTCTAAAGTATATGAATGATTGCCTTTATTAGAATGTAGGTTTTTGTTAAAATAATGTTCCTATACATTTTGTGTTGTTTCTATGTATGTATCCTTAGGGAAAGTATGGCCATATTTGCGAGTACAGTCAACAAAAACTTTTTTTTTGGTGATTTAAAAGGTGTTACACAAGGAGACAACATTGTGGCGCAGGAAGTTAAGCCACTGCCTGTGACATGTTCAAGTCCCAGCTTCTCTGCTTTCGATGCAGCTCTCTGCTATTGTGCCTGGGAAGGCATCAGAGATGGCTCAAGTACTTGGGGACCTTCTGCCCAGGTCGGAGACCAAGATGGAGTTCCTGGATCCTGGGTTTTACCTGACCCAGACTTGGCTGTTGTGCTCATCTGGAGAATAAACCAACGGATGGAAACTCTCTCCATCTTTATCTGTATTTCTCTCTATCTCATCTCTATCTCTATCTCTGTCTCTGTCTCTGTCTCTATCCCTATCCCTATCCCTATCCCTATATCATCTCTATCTCTATATCCCTATCTCATCTCATCTCTCTCTCTCTCTCTCTCTCTCTCTCTCTCTCTTTCCCTCTCCCTATCTCTATCTCTATCCCTATATCACCTCTAGCTCATCTCTGTCTCTATCTCATCTCTATCTCTTTCTCTATATCTCTCCCTCTCCCTCTCTCTATCTCTAACCCTCTCCCTATCTCTATCTCTATCTCTATCTCTATCTCTATCTCTATCTCTATTTCTCTCTATCATACCTCTCTCTTTCTCTCCCTCTATATATCACTCTTTCAGATAACTAAATCTTAAATAAAATGTGTTATGCGGGGCAGGTGTTGTGGCACAGTGGGTTAAAGCCATGGCCTGAAGCACCGGCATCCCATAGGGTTGCCAGTTCTAGTCCCGGCTGCTCCTCTTCCGATCCAGCTCTCTGCGGTGACCTGGGATAGCAATAGAAGATGGCCCAAGTCCTTGGGCCCCTGCACCCAGGTGGGAGACCTGGAAGAAGTTCTTGGCTCCTGGCTTAGGATTGGTGCAGCTCCGGCCTTTGCAGCCATCTGGGGAGTGAACCAGCATTTGGAAGATCTCTCTCTCTGTCTCTACCTCTCTCTGTTATTGTTAGTATCAGAAAGATATTTGTTTTTAAATATTTTTTAATTATTTATCTGAGAGGTAGAGTTACAGACAGCGAGAAGGAGAGACAAGAGAAAGGTCTTCCTTCTGTTGGTTCACTCCCCAAATGGCCGCAAGGGCTGCAGCTATGCCGATCTGAAGCCAGGAGCCAGGAGCTTCTTCCAGGACTCCCACTTGGGTTCAGGGGCCCAAGCACTTGGGCCATCCTCTACTGCTTTCCAAGGCCACAGCAGAGAGCTGGATTGGAAGAGGAGCAGCCAGGGACTAGAACCGGTACCCACATGGGATGCTGGCGTCGCAGGCAGAAGATTAACCTACTGAGCCATGGCACCGGCTCCAAAAGATATTTTTTAATCAAGTATTATTTTACAAAATTTATTTCAAGGAAAGCTTTATGCTCACTGTATTTCTTTGCAAGTACATAGAAAATTTTAACATTCCTTACAATTCACACATCCAGAGAAAAACACTTATTTTGGTACATGGTATAACTGTGTGTGTACATATGTGTATGTTTTGCAAAGTGGTGCATGAAATATAGAATATTTAGTATCATAATTTTCAGGAAATTATGATTGTCATATCATTTTCTTTTTACAAGACTCTTCAAGTGTTTGCATTGTATCAGTGAATGTCAACTTATTTAATTAACCTTCAGTTGTTGGGAATTTAATGTATCTTTGCAGTTAAGAACAATCCTGTCTTTTACTTAATAAATTCACTGGAATGTTTATGGAAGTTAAATGTCTAGTATGTATGTTGCATGTTGTCTTTCTAGGATACCATTAGTCACTGTAAAAGGGTACTTCAAAAAGTTCATGGAAAATTAAATTAAAAGATGTTTATTTGGGTGGTAAAAAGTTTGAAATCCATGCATAGTTTTTTCATAATACACATTTTCTATGAAAGGCAGTATTACAGAGAGGCAGAAGCAGAGAGAGAGAGAGAGAGAGAGAGAGGTCATCTCTCCACCGGTTCACTCTTCAGATGGCCACAATGGCCAAAGCTGCTTCAATCCAAAGCTAGGAGCCAGGAGCTTCTTTCAGGTCGCCCATGTGGGTGCAGGGACCCAAGTGCTTGGGCCATCTCTACTGCTCTCCTAGGCCATAGCAGGGAGCTGGATTGGAGGTGAAGCAGCCAGGACTCCAACTGATGCCTATATGGGATGCCCACACTGCCAGCCCCATGTTTCTTACCTTTTAATCTTTATACTTCTTTTATTTTCTAAAACATGAGCACTCGTGTTCAGAATTATGTTAAAAAGTAGAAATGATGGGGATAATTTTTAAGTTGTTACCAACCTTGTAGGTTGGAAAACTAGGTGTAAGAGTAGATTCAAGTGTTTGTGGATTGCTTGGATACGTTATACATAATATCCCATCCAGCTCTGTCCTACTGTAATTATGTAAGAAAAGACAGCTTTTGCTTAAACTTGTTTTAAAAAACTCTGTTCTTGGCATTTTAAAATATCAAGTGCTGTCTGTCATGTGTCATATATTAAAATTATATTTTAAGTTTTAAAATTCTCCTGTGGTGTCTGGAATATTCAGTTTCAGCTTCTAAGTCAACACATGCTTATTTGGATGTGTTAATGAGCACAACATTGAAAGTATTTACATTTTGGTAAGACATTTTGGTGGTGTATCTTGTTTTACAAATAAAACTCAGAATCATAAAAGATCTTAAAAAACATTGGGGTGGCATGTTGCTTAGTGGTTACAATGCTGGTGTCTCACATCAGAGTACCTAGGTTCAACTCCTGACTCCAGCTTCCTGCTAGTGCAGATCCTGGAAGGCAACAGTGATGGCTCAAGGTGTTAGGCTCCTGACACCCATGTGGAAGACCTGGGTTGAGCCTAGACCTTTACAGGCATTGGGAGAGTGAACAGATGGGAGTGCTCTCTTTTGTCTTTCTCTTTCTCTAAAGTAAATTTAAAAAGCGGATGCTAAAATTGAAACCGTGTAACATTTCAGCAAATCATTTTTTCTGATGGACACATTCAGATAATTCTGGACCAGCAAGAATTTGTTTCTAGTTGTGTCAGTTACTCTCTAAACCACCATGATGGTATTTTTTTTTATCTACCACAATGATATTCAATGATATTTGAGATTAAAGCATCTCAGAATTTTTAATTGGAACACAACAACATGCTGTGTAAATGATGCTTCTTTGATGATAATGAGTGTTGTTTCATAAAGAGATAAGAAGATGTAGTACATTTTTTTTTTTTTTTTTTTTTGTGGACAGGCAGAGTTAGACAGTGAGAGAGAGAAACAGAGAGAAAGGTCTTCCTTCCATTGGTTCACCCCCAAAATGGCCGCTACGCCGGCGCTGTGTCAATCCGAAGCCAGGAGCCAGGTGCTTCCTCTTGATCTCCCATGCGGGTACAGGGCCCAAGGATTTGGGCCATCCTCCACTGCCTTCCCGGGCCACAGCAGAGAGCTGGACGGGAAGAGGAGCAACCGGGACAGAATCGGCGCCCCAACCGGGTCTAGAACCTGGTGCTGGCGCCGCAGGCGGAGGATTAGCCTAGTGAGCTGCAGCGCGGGCCGTACATGTTCTTGTGAGAAGGTATTTTGCCATGTAAATTTATGAATAGTGACTTTCAGAATATGTATATATATAATATATACAAAATTTATGCATTTTAAAGATTTACTTTATTGATTCAAAAGGCAGAGTTACAGAGAAAGAAGGAGAGACAGAAAGAGGGATCTTCCATCCACTGGTTCACTCCCCTAATTGCCATAGTGGCTGGGGCTGGGCAAGTCAAAGCTGGGAGCCTGGAACTCCATTTGGATTTCCCTCGTGGGTGGCAGGGGTTCAAGCACTTGAACCACTTTCTTGTGCCTTCCCAGGCACATTAACAGCAAGCAGGATTGCAAATGGACCAGATGTGGAGTAGCCAGGACTAGAATTGGAGCAATGCAGGCAGCCCAAGTAGTAGCTTAACCTACTTTGCCATAATACCAGTCCCTGAATCTATGCAATTTTTAAAAATTTACATATTTATTTATTTAAACTGGAGAGTGGGTGAGACAGAAAGAAAGAGCTCCTAACAAATGATTCATCCCCCAGATGCCCTCAACAGCTGGGGTTTGTCCAGCGCAGAAGCCAGGGACTGAGTACACATCCATATATCTCACATGTGTGGCAGGAACCCAGTAACTTGAGGCATCACCACTGCCTCCCAGGACACACATTAGCAGAAAACTGAAGTTGGCAGCCAGAACCAGACATCAGCCCCAAATATTGTAACTGGTGTCTTAACCACAATACCACCTTAACTACAAATGTCCACCTCTTTTATTTTTATTTTTTATTTTATTCTAATATAATAGCCACCAGGCACAAGTAGCTAAATTAAACAACAGTTACTTTTGAGTTCCTCAGACATATTATCCACATTTCAATTGCACTGTAGCCACATGTGGCTAAGAGATATCGTATTGGACAGTGAGGATCTTTACCAGTCTTATCATAGAAAGTTCTGCTGGGTGGTGCTGTTTTAGAGCATAAGCAGGTGTTCATTTAAAAATTATTCTTTTGGTAATTTTTTAGTTACTGAAAGGAAATACTAAAATAAAAAGAATAAAATAACAGTAAATGATTTGTTTCCCTACTATATTTTTGTTTTATTTTTAGTTATTTATAATAAAGTAGTGATTTTAAGTACAACTGACTGATGTGCCCGCTGTCTCTGCTCAGTTACATCAAAACCTAGTGGAGAGAACAATTGTCTAGCATTGGTCTATCATTAAGCACATTTTCTTGAACATACAAGCAGTGAGACCAATAGGAAGGAGCTTCTAGGATAACTGTTTCTGTGTAAATCTTACCCCTGGAACTCATTGCATGTCCATGGAAAATCCCTAAGAAGTGAACATCAGGGAAACATGATGAGGCAGTATAGTAGAATATTGACCTAGAAGGTATTTTCCAAGATTGGTTGCTTCTTTTTCTTCATTAATCTTGTAATTGTAGAGTGAATTTTGTATAGAAACAGTGTCTCTCTGAATCTATTTACTTTTAAAACCTTTGTAACAATTCAAGCAGCTTTTAACAGATGTTTGAAATGCTCATTATTTTTCCTTCTTTTTTTTCTTTAAAAAAAGGTTTATTTGAAAGGCAGAGTTACAGAGAGATAGGTAGAGAGAGAGAGACATCTTCCGACAGCCGGTTCACTCCCCAAATGACCACAATGGACAGGACTAGGCCAGGCTGAAGCTAGGAGACTGGAACTCCATCTAGGTCTCCCATGTAGGTGACAGGAGTTCAGGTAGGGTGGTGGGGGTCCAATTATTTGGGCCATCTTCTCCTGCTTACTCAGGCACATTAACAGGGAGCTGGATCAGAACCACAGCAACCAGGCCTCAGAACTGACATTCATATTGGTTGCCAGCCTTGCAGCAGCAACTTAACCTGCTGCACCACAACATTGGCCAACCTTTCTCTATTCTTAGTGACACAGTTTCAATTTACTTAGAAGTACTTTGAAACTTTTCTTGGAGTTAGAGAGGGAAAAACGTATCTGGAAATATAATTTATTTTATAGTTCAATGTTGATATTGGAAGAATCCATCACTTGCTGCTGTTGTTTCTTTTTTTTTTTTAGGTTATTTAAAATATTTGAATGTTGAGAAGGTACAGTTATTCAAGTGAATTTAGGTAGTGGGGGTTTGTAGAAGTAGGTTGGTTGAAGTATGGAAATGAATAAAAATAGCTAATGATTTGGCGATACATACAAAAATCTATGTTGAGTTGTTCTTGAAATAAGTGTCCGGATTATGTGGGGAGTTGTTTAGATCTTTTCTTTATTTGAGATCTACTTTAGAGTCTGAGTGTTAATTGTACTGAGCAGGTTAGGAGTGTTTGCTCCCATTTTTAGTGTACTTATTTCTAAACAATGACAGAGGACAATTTTGACTGTTACACATAACCTGTTACCACGAAAGCACAGGAGGTTCCAATTGTACAGCTACCATATGATTTGCCATTCACAGCTGAGCTAAAGCTACATCACAGGAATTGTGGCCTGGGGCATTATCATTTATGGATCCCTTCTTCAGTAAACATTTACTGAGATCTGTTTAGCCTGTTTTAACTTTTCTGTTACATTTCTCTTGTAGATAATGCCTGGAATGCACAAGCAAAATGACAAACGCAGAGACTCTCAGGATATTTATGATATTTAGGTGAAAGAGAAATATATGTCAAAGGTCTTTTTTTTCCCTGTGGGAAAAAGGCATTTTCTACAAATTTTCAAACTCCTATTTGAAATAATTTTTAAAACATAATTTTTTTTGCTATGCTTTGGTTATAACTGAAAATATAGCTACTGAAATGATTTAAGTGACATATGAACATATACTTGAAAATATAAAATCTCCACTTTTCTTCCTGGGATTAACATTAACACTCAATTAGAAAATTAACAAATGTTTCATAGATATTACTCGAAACAGAGACATAATTCATTCAGTATTATGTAAGTTTTATTTCAGATTTTAGACTAGTTTATTGATACAATTATCTGTTCTAAAATTGACCCATTTTTAGTATATTTCAGTTTGTTAATTTTGCTGCCAACTTTATACTTAAATTTATTTTCAAAAATAGAAGACTTATTCAAATAAGTATTAGTATAATTTTTAAAAGTAGTTCCTTAGAGTTTTGGATCATCTGATATGTTAGAGAAAGAGTGAGATTGTTCTGAAGGGTAAGCATTATGTTGTGTCTCATGTTGTTTTCTCATTGTCTTACAGCTATGAAGTCTTACACTCCATATTTCATGCTCCTGTGGAGTGCTGTTGGGATCGCAAAGGCTGCCAAAATCATCATTGTGCCGCCAATTATGTTTGAAAGCCATATGTACATTTTCAAGACACTAGCTTCAGCCTTGCATGAGAGAGGCCACCACACAGTGTTTCTCCTCTCTGAAGGTAGAGACATTGCCCCATCTAATCATTACAGCCTCCAGCGCTACCCAGGAATCTTTAACAGTACCACCTCTGATGCTTTCCTGCAGTCCAAAATGCGGAATATTTTCTCTGGGAGATTAACAGCCATCGAACTGTTTGACATACTGGATCGCTACACTAAGAACTGTGACATGATGGTTGGCAACCAGGCCTTGATCCAGGATCTGAAAAAAGAGAAGTTTGACCTGTTGCTGGTGGACCCTAATGATATGTGTGGATTTGTGATAGCTCATCTTTTAGGCGTTAAATATGCTGTGTTTTCCACCGGCCTTTGGTATCCTGCCGAAGTGGGTGCCCCTGCTCCGTTAGCTTATGTTCCAGAGTTTAACTCACTCCTCACAGACCGCATGAACTTGCTGCAAAGGATGAAAAACACCGGCGTTTACCTGATTTCCAGAATAGGGGTCAGCTTTTTGGTTCTTCCCAAATACGAGAGGATAATGCAGAAGTACAACTTGCAGCCGGAGAAGTCCATGTATGATTTGGTTCATGGGTCCAGCCTGTGGATGCTGTGCACTGACGTAGCCCTGGAGTTTCCAAGACCCACTCTGCCTAATGTTGTGTATGTAGGAGGAATCCTGACCAAGCCGGCCGGGCCACTGCCAGAAGTAAGGTTTGCTAAACTCCTTGGTTATTTTGTTGAAATGTAAAATAGAATATAAAATATAAAAGAGGTAGGATTGACTGTCCTTTGGAAACTAATGCCACTCTAAAAAGCAGTCAGGACTCTAAGATCCCTCTGTCTGTGGATCTGTTAGCTCCCTGGAACACATTCCTGCTTTGAGTGAGCGTCCCTGTGATGAGAGGCCACCCTGCCGATCAACAGAATAGCTGGTAAACGGGGTTTGATTAACAAGCATAGTATATGAAGAGAATAGATTTAGACAATTAGCTTTAATAAGGGTGGTTGATTTTACTTTTAATAAAACATAAATTCCACTGTTTTACACCAAATAGCACAACATAAGTCTGCATATTTAGGCTCAGTGAACTCAAATAAATGTAAGCCAAGAGAATAGAAGTTGTTGGGGAAGTCATCACCACTAAACTTATGTCCAACAAAGAAAATGAAATAGTGACTTTCGTCAAAATAGACAGCCAGCTAATGTAAGTTAGCAAGAAAATCTGTGTTATGGAAATCATATTTTATTGCCATTTCATTCCAAAGAGGGAGTTAATGACACTTTAAGAAAATATATTTGCTCAACTAGTTTCTTAAAACTGGTTGAGCCATCAGTGAATTCTTTAGTGTTCTCTCTTCTAGTTTGCCTTCTCAATAGGTATCTCAAAGTAACGGGGCATGTACACATATCTGTCATTGCAGTGGATTGTCTAATCTTAGTTTGACTCTCTAGATTTAATCTGAACATCTGATGCTGTTTACCAGGATGCTCAGGCTTTGTTTCTGGATTTTCATTGTTGAAACTATTTCTACTCTTTCCTCTGAAAACAGTCACCCTGAAAAAACTGTTGGATTGTTAATTTCTAGCTCTGGGTACTATATGCTACAATGTCTGTCAGGGTCTTACTGAAGGGTAAACCCACATTTGCTTATAGGTATCAGATAAGAACAATTACTGGGCAGATTTTTAAAAGGGTAAGAAGATGATTGTGATATACACATTGAGGACTTTTCTAATACAATTATTAGTGTTATATTTAAGAAATGATACCTTGGTATATGTGGGGAGCAACTCGGACTAGACTAAGTTACTGGAATTAAGACTTACTCTATGCATCTGCTCTCCCACAATATGGCGCTGGGAGAGGAGTAAACAACTTCTACACAGCTGCCTCCAGTTCGACCAATAACCTGCAGGAGCTGATCCTGCTCCTGATTGGAGGAGAGCAGCGTACTCGGCGTGTGGGTAGCAGAGTTGGGATTGGTGGAAGAGGACTATAAAGGAGGAGAGAGACAACATGCACCAGGAACATCTAAGGGAAAGACCTGAGGAACATCTGAGCAGCCCCCGAGAGAGCCGGCCGGCGGTGTGCTGCTCCCCCGCGGAAGTGGGGAAAGTGGCAGGGGGAGCCGCCCTTCCACGGAGGTGGAAGGATCGGCAGCCAACCCGGGAAGGACCAGCAGCAAACCTGGGAAGGGCCGAGCAGACAAAAGAACAGCGCAGGGTCCTGTGTCGTTCCTCCGCGAAGAGGGGGAGCGACAGTTTATTTCATGTAACATGGAAGCACGGAAAGAACCAGATCCATGCACTGTACAGTCCTAGCATTTCAAAGAGATGAGGCATCTAGAGACCACAGGGCACCGGTGCTCTCTGACATCAACTACAAAGGAGAGAAATTAATCATTGCTTATCTCTAATACTACAGTCTCTCAAGGCATCATTCTTCAAATTATCTCAATACTACAGTCATGTAGTATTGAAGCCCATTACGAATTCTTAAATTTTCCCTGTCAGGGTTACTTTGTGATATGTTACTCCTCTGTAAAGGTAAAATCATATTTCAGATGTAGCTTCTACAGTACAAGAGTTAGTAAGCAAGTTTGTCTTTTCTTAACCAAGTCATTTATATTGCTATTCAAATTCACGTTGTTTTCTCCACCTCCTCATCTTTTCTCAACCAGAGCGTGGCCCTTCTGCCCTTTTGCCGACTCCTTTTGGCTTTTATTTTTTCTTCTTTTTTTTTTTGGTTGTTAAAAGCTCATCTTCAATCAGTTGATTGAGGAAGGGATCAGTGAAAAAATGGAACCTTCTGATTGCCTTTTTTTCCTCTTCAGCTCTTACACATTTTTCTTGAGTTGCAGCAACTTGAATGACATAGTATAAATGACATTTTATGCTTTTTTTTCTATACTGTATCTTTCATTCAGATCCATAACATGTGGGAATTTCTTTTTCACTACAATTCAAACTTATTGCTTCTCCCATGGATTCTTTGCCCATTGATGTCCTAACCAATTTATCAGTTTTGTTTTACTTTACAAACATCTCAGGTGGGTTTTGAAGCCTTATGTAAGATATTACTCAAATTGTCTTTTGATTTGCCATCTTTTTTTTCTCTTTTGGCTTTCTACAATGATTCTTTTGAAAGAGTGTCTTTGATTGTGCCAGTTAGTTGGGTAACCTACAAAGATACTCATTTATGCCTGTGCATGTGTTATTTATAATATGGGAACATGGATGAATATATTACTGTCATTGGCAGTTTGTTAGGTTACTGGTGTGAAGAGCTATTTTCATTTCAGCATGACATGCATGATTCTTGAACAGGGAGTATTTTGAAGAATGATGCATCTTAGTTTTTCAGATTTTCCTTATTCTGAGGCATATTTAGAAATATATGTGTTCCTTTTGGAATTTTTTTTTCTAGCGTATTTATCTGAAATAACAACAAATTAGGCCAGCACCGCGGCTCACTTGGCTAATCCTCTGCCTGTGGCGCCGGCATCCCGGGTTCTAGTCCTGGTTCGGGCGCCAGTTCTAGTCCCTGTTGCTCCTCTTCCAGTCCAGCTCTCTGCTGTGGCCCGGGAGTGCAGTGGAGGATGGCCCAGGTGCTTGGGCCCTGCACCTGAATGGGAGACCAAGAGGAAGCACCTGACTCCTGGCTTCAGATTGGCGCAGTGTGCTGGCTGTAGCGATCATTTGGGGAGTGAACTAATGGAAGGAAGACCTTTCTCTCTGTCTCTCTCTCTCACTGTCTAACTCTGCCTGTCCAAAAAAAAAAAAAAAAAAATGTACATTAGGGTTCTAAAAGTTAAAGTTTCTCAAATGCCTGTATACTTAATGGGTGTGATTTGATACTAGAACGAGAAGGTCCAGAAAATAGCCACTAAGAGCACATGATTTACTAATAAGAGCTTCATTGTTAATCACCTGAGTATCTTAAGCTGGAAGGATTAAGTGTTTCAGATGTCTGGAAGTGATTTGACAGTGGGATCTGAGCTTCACCAACTGGGATGAGAGGGTAGAGAATTTCTAACAGACATTTTTTTAGAAGCGTTCAAATTTTGAACCTAAAAAACTGGAGTGTCTAGTACAGCTTCACTCATGTTGTATTTTTTTTTCTTTGAAATATTTAGAGTAGAACGAATAGTTAATTCATTTATCATACTGAGTTGGAGTGGCTCATCCAGGATTGCAAAGATAGTTTGCAGCATAGGTAGGGATAATGTAGATTGCTTGCTATTGATTTTTTTTGTAAGGATGCCTGTATCTCTTGTCACTCATTTTTTTATCACACACTTATAAGTGTGTAGAAAACTATGCAGATATAGCACATTTTCCAGTCTTTGACATCTAAATAAGTGTGAGGGTTTAATACGAGAGTCTAATGAAACCATTTGCACTCTTATATTTTAGAAAACTGGTAATAGGAATCAACCAAAATGCTAATGTTTTTGTTTTAAAGTATAAAAATATTGGCATTGACTGAGGAAATGTTATGACTTGGCTCATTTTAAATCTTGTTGGAAATGTGCCTGGAGAAACGACCTCTAACTGTATTTTCTACTACCTGGTAGGTAGCTCACAGGAGTGGATTAAGAGTAAGCATTCTGAGTTAGATTGTATCTATGTAGTGGTTTGTCTGTTCTGTCTTTGAAGATCAGTAGAGAACATGGATCCATTATTTTTTAAAGGTTTACTTTGGCCAAGAAGGAGTTCTTTAAGCAGGTTCCTATACGAATAGACCCTTTGAAGATTAAGGGGCTCAAGGGCTTGGGCCACCTTCCACTGCTTTCCCAGGCTACAGCAGAGAGCTGGATTGGAAGTAGAGCAGCCAGGTCTTGAACCAGTGCCCATATGGGATGCTGGCGCTTCAGGCCAGAGCGTTAACCCACTGTGACACAGCACCAGCCCCGCCCTGAATTCCTAACAGCACATACTAGGTTGCACCTCAACTGTTGGTCTTTTATCTGACTCTCTTCCTAGATAGAATGTAACTACCTCAAAAAGTAGATATCCTCCCTACTTTGTCTCTTGGGTGTCTGGAAAATGGTAAACATTCAATAAATGTTAAATATTAAAATAACTACATCAAATAGAAATAGTTGCCAAAAGGTAGGTGATTCAGCTTGTACAACAATGTTGTAATATTATAACCATTACCTGCTTATTCTAATTTTATGTCTGCATACCATCCCACCATTAAACAACCTCAAATTCCAGGCTAACTTATTCTGATGAATTAGAATAACAACCTTAATGTTATTAATATTGAAAAAAGGAGATAAGCATATACTCTTCATTTGTTGAACTACAGTGGTCTCTACCTTGCTCCAAATAAGCACATACACAAAGATAATAGTGAAGAATGAGCCAGCTGTCTGGAAAAATAACTTAAGTTGCTTGGCATCATGTGATGACTCTCAAAGATGACTTATTGCTAGGTTAGGAGTATTAAGGGCATCTTGATTTCAGCAGTTTTGTGGACCTTTTAAATTTAGGGAAATTGTCATGTGGAAAATTACAGATAAGACAAGAGATAAACTGGGATAAAGAAGAGCATGGTACCTGCCATGGACAGGGTCAAGAGGTAACTCACTGTCATTTTATCACTTGCCAGAACTCCTTCCCAGAGAGAGATTTTGTAAAGAATAAGACATTGAGCAACAGATTTGTGGAATTAGCCACTTGTGAACAGATCAGACTATGAGAAGAGGAATGAAACTAACTGACAATGGCTTTTTGTATTCAGTTTTCATTGATTCATGTAGAAACTGTGACTTATTATATATAATGATTGAAAGCTGATTTCACCATTTAAGAATGAAGTATTTGGGCTATGGGACAAGCAACCTTAGGGCTAAATGGGTTGGTCTGGAGTTGCAGCAAATGTAGAAAATTAAGACTATTTTAATAGTACATATGAATAGATTTCAAATGTTTTTTCAAAAATAATGTTAATTTCCAAACCATATGCAACGACTTCAAAAATTCATGGAAAATAGAATTAAAAAGTAAATTTAGGGGCCGGCGCTGTGGCATAGCTGATAAAACTGCTGCCTGCAGTGCTGGCATCCCATTTGGGCTCCAGTTTGAGTTCCGGCTGCTCCACTTCCCATCCAGCTCTCTGCCATGGCCTGGGAAAGCAGTGAAAGATGGCCCAAGTCCTTGGGTCCCTGTACTCGTGTGGGAGATGGGAGACCCGGAAGAAGCTTGTGATTCCTGGCTTTGGACTGGCCTAGCTCTGGCTGTTGTGGCCATTTCGGGGTTGGGGGGAGGGTGAACCAGTGGATGGAAGACCTCTATCTCTCTCTCTCTGTCTCTGTCTCTGCCTCTCTGCAACTCTTTCAGATAAATACTAAATATTTTTTAAAAAACCACTAGACTATAAAAATGATAGGTGCAACAGATCATAATTAGTTTAAAAAAATAGTAAGTCTAGTTTCCTGCAAAAATATTTCAAATCCATGATACATATTTCCATGAACTTTTATGTGTGTTTCAAAAATTTTTGCACAAAAGTAAGCCTATCTTTAAATTCTGCTTTTCTGCAAAATTTTTGAAGTACACTTATGCTGTCTCATGAAATTTAAAGCTGGAGAGGATTGTAATAATTATTCCATATTGATTAAATGTTTTTAAAAAGATTTATCTTTTTATTTGAAAGGAAGAATAACAGAGAGAGAGAGAGCGAGAGAGAGAGAGAAAGTGTAAGAAAGGGAGAGAGAGATCATTTATGTTTGTTCACTCCCCAGATGGCTGAAACAGCTAGAGCTGGGCCTGAGTGAAGCCAGGAGCCAAGAACTCAATCCGGATCTCCCATGTGGGTGGCAGGGACCCAAGTGTTTGGGCCATCATCCATTCCTTCAATGGCACTTTTGTCAGGAAGTTGGATTGGAAGAAGGGTATAGGCAGGACTCAAACTGGCTTCTAACAGGGGATGCAGGTGTCTGAAATGGCAGGTTAACCCAACTGCACAAAGTGCCTGCACCCTAAATACATTTTATTTAATCAAAACATAGGTCCTCTTTATCCATAAAGTAATAATATGCTATATTGGTTATGTGTATGAGGATCAGAAAACTGAGGACTGGGGCCAGCGCTGTGGCACAGCGGGTTGAGCCACTGCCTGCAGTGCTGGCATCCCATATGGGCACTTGTTCAAGTACTGGCTATTCCACTTCGATCCAGTTCCCTGTTAGTGTGTCTGAGAAAGCAGTGGAAGATGACCCAAGTTCCTGGGCCTCTGCCACCCATGTGGAAGACCAGAAGAAACTCCTGGCTTCTGGTTTTAGCCTGGCCATTTGGAGATTGGACAGTGGACAGAAGATCTCTCTCTCTCTCTCTGTGTCACTCCCTCTCTCTCTTTAACTCTGGCTTTCAAATAAATAAACCAATCACTCTTAAATAACAAAAAAAGCAAACAGGACAATAGTGTTTGGAAAAGACTAATAACTTAATTGAACCTACTAATTCTGAGTTTAGATATTTGATATAGCATGAGAGCTGGGCAAAAAATGGTAGATTTTTAATGGAAGTTTATTAAATTAAAATGTACTTGGAGATATTTTTGCAGAAATTTGTAGATTGAGTATGTATTTTGTCTTTATTACGTAGTTAAGATACTAGATTACCTTATTAAAAGACTCTATACAGGAAGTAAATTAGGCTGTATTGGAATTATCAACAGCCTGCTGATATAGTAATTTTCCCTTTTTTTCTTTAAAGATTGATTTATTTATCTGAAAGAGTTAGAAAGAGAGAGGGAGAGAAAGAGAGAGAGAGAGAGAGATCTTCCATCTTCTGGTTCACTCCCCAGATAGCTGCAATGTCCAGGGCGGGCCAGGCTGAAGCCAATAGCTTCATCTGGGTCTCTCACCTGGGTGGCAGGGGCCTAGGGACTTGGGTTAGTTTCTACTGCTTTTCCCAGGCCATTAGCTGGGAGCAGGACTGGCAGTGGAGCCTGGACAGACTGGTGTGAGCATTGCAGGCTGCAGCTTGATATGGTAATTTTCTAAGCAGCATTGTAGTTAAAAACAGCTTGTCAGTTGACACTTTAAGAACCTGGGCTTGTGAGAATTTTGAGATAAGGAATCCAAATACACAAACAGATCCAGACAAACTTATTTATAATTGTCGCAAAGTCTAAGGATTTCTAAAGACTTCCCAACTGCTATTGTTTATATTCTATAATATTGTCCATGTAGGTATTGATTCAACACTACCAATGTCAAGGGAAATATTTTAAACTGATAATTTTTACAAATGACAATTTTGTGATTAAATTACTACTGGCACCAGTGTTTTTGATATGATATTCCTCACAAGCAACTCTCACTCTCAGCCAAAGAGTTCTATTTTCAAAATTAAAATCACTACTGCCAGTTTGTCAGGTCTGCTTTTTTAAAAGATTTATTTATTCTTTTTTGAAAAGTAGAATTAGGGAGAGGGAGAGAGAGAGATCGAGATCTCATCCATTGATTCACTCATCACATGGCCTCAGTGAGGCCAGGAGCCAGGCTCTTCATCTGGATCTCCCACATGGGTGGCAGGGGCTCAAGAACTTGGGCCATCTTCCATCACTTTCTCAGATGTATTAACAAGAAGCAGGATCAGTAATTGAACAGCCAGGACTCAAACCAGTGCCCATATGGGATGCTGGCATTACAGATGGGGACTTAAGCTGTTATACTATTCTCATTGCAGATTTTTAATAGAGAGAACAGAATGAGAATGGAATTCTCCAAAAACAAAACAAAAATCAAAACCCAAAACGTTTACTGTTTCCTTCTAAGACTTAGGATGTGCTGACCCAGCCACCAGTGTCTTTCCTCAGCCTGACTTCCTCCTGCATAGTATGTCTTCTCATCTCTTTTGTACTCACCTTCCTTTTCCTGGGAATGGTTTGGTCCATAGTCCTGTGAAACTCATGCTAATATATGATTGTAGGCTATTGGTAGAGCTGGGATGAGACTAATAGTGTCTAACCAGTTCACTGAGGATGCTGGTGTTGCGGATATGAAGATCAACCACTCTTTGAGAATCACTGACAGAGACTCAGACATTACACGTGCTCAGTATGTTTTAATTGTGTTATATATTTTATATAAGAAAGATGGTTTTCTGGTAGTGATAGACTTCCTGTGTTTTAGAAAACGATTTTTATAGAAAATTTTAGCCAAATAAATGCGCATGTTGCTTGATTTCAAAAACTAGAATAACTCTGAATTTCATTGCAGGTCTAGATGGCTCCTTGCCGTTTTGTGAAGTTAAGATGTTGAATTGTTAGTCCTTGCTTGCAGCATAGACCTAAATAGAATGTTCATGTGCAGCATGATAGTAATCCACAGGACACCAGAGCAGCAGCCTTCAGCTCCTCTCCCTGATTGTATTGGCTGCCACCAGGTGCTTTTGGCTTTTTGTCAAGGTGTATTTTTGTAGAGCAGCATTTATTGCTGTGTGTTGAACCATGTTTAGAAGGAGATTCAAGAATCCTGATTCCATCAATTTAACTCTAGTCAATTATCTGGTTGGTTAACAGATCATTAATTTTAGAAAGTGCTTTGTGAGGTAAAAGTACTAAGAGATCACAGAAAAACAGACTTGGATGATGTCTTTCTTTTTCTCAAAGTGTTTATCTAATACAAAGACTTCCAATTAAAGTGGGGATTTATTTATCGTATTACATATGGGTGGCTTTTCAAATTAAGATGGGGTACTTACTGCCAAGTTGTGGTTATTATTTATTTTCCCTTGATATTTTTCTTGGATATTTAATATACTAAGTATAGCTCATCAAAGGAAGATGACCTGCTTTTATTCATCATTGAATATAACAACTACTTAATAAATTTCTCTTGAATTAAACTTTTTATACTCAGGTTCAGAGAAATAGCCTTCTTATAGCACTTGGAAAGATTTCATTTGCACAGGTCTTTAAGAAAAAGACTAGATTCCCCCAAGTTTTCAAATCTTTCAGCAAGAATAAAAGAGGAAGCTAAACTCTTGAGGAGCAGGTGTCTGCCCTGCCCACTTTTGTATCCCACCTCCTTTCTTACCTAGTCTATAGCACTTTGCATAGTGAGAACTTTCATATGTATCTTTGGAATCAATGTAACTCTGAGTTGCAAAAGCTGATGTGCTATTCATTTCACAAAAAGGAGAAACAGTTGTCTTTAAATTCCAAGACCTTTCGTCAGTGAAAAGCAGCTCAAGTAGTGTGACAAACATGATTAAAACCATGAGCCTAACTAAATCCCCTGATCTCCATTTTCAGGCTATGGTGAATAATGGCTAAACTGACTTGATATTTATGTTTTCACTGCAAAATACCTTTAGAACTTTTTCTCATATGTGGCAATGGAAAGGTTTCACAGACCACAAAGGAATGGCTACTCATAAAAAAAAGATGTGAAAACTATATAGACAGTGAAGATTAATTGGGCACCTAGGACCAGCATGGTGGCACAGCAGGTTAAGATGTTGCTTATGACATTGGTATACCATGTTTGAGTACTGGCTTCAGTCCTGGCTTGCTTCCAATCTGTTTCTAAAATGCTGGAAAGGCAGTAGATGATGCCTCAAGTTCTTGAACTTTTGCTACCCACAGGGAAGATAAGGATGGAATCTGGCTACTAGCTTTGGCCTGGCTGGGTCCTAGTTCTAGTAGCCATTTCAGGAATGAACCAGCAGATGGAGGGTCTCTCTCTCCTACCCCTCTCTCTCTATTGCTCTGCCTTTCAAATAAATAAATAGATAAATAAATAAATAAATACATCTTTAATAAAGTGTTGGGTACTGAAATGCAGTGGGTACTGATCTCACAGTGTTAAGTCCAAGTCATAATTCTGTTCTTTGTGCTACTTCTAGTCGAATGGGGAGAAATACAGGAAAGATGTAAAGAGATTGCTAATAGGCATAATTTCAATGCTGAAGTACTGTGAATGAAACCTACAGATGCAGTGATAAAAAGTAGGGAATCTTGGCCAGCGCCGCGGCTCACTAGGCTAATCCTCCACCTAGCGGCGCCGGCACACCAGGTTCTAGTCCTGGTCGGGGCGCCGGATTCTTTCCTGGTTGCCCCTCTTCCAGGCCAGTTCTCTGCTGTGGCCTGGGAAGGCAGTGGAGGATGGCCCAAGTCTTTGAGCCCTGCACCCCATGGGAGACCAGGAGAAGCACCTGGCTCCTGCCTTCAGATCAGTTCGGTGCACTGGCCGCAGCGCGCCAGCCGTAGCGGCCATTGGAGGGTGAACCAATGGCAAAAGGAAGACCTTTCTCTCTGTCTCTCTCTCTCTCACTATCCACTCTGCCTGTCAAAAAAAAAAAAAAAAAAAAAAAAAAAAAAGTAGGGAATCTTCTCAGATGATGAGTGAAGTGCCTCCCAGGTAGCTGAAGCCCGCCAACCTAGGGAGAGCATTGCACTCAAGGAACTTGAGCATACCTTTCCCCAAGTGGGAAAGACATTGCATTTTGAAGACTCTAGAATGATTGGGGGGGTGAAGAACCTATGGGATGGGGCAAGTGTAAGGTGGCCCAGGGGATTGCATGGATGAGCTGAGATCTTATTATACGAGTCCCTGTACGCCATAAGGGATGAGGGCTTCATTCTGAAGCTTTCAGTGGGCTTAAGCCTGGTTGGATTTACTTTTAGAAAGGGTTGCTTTAGTCACTTTGTGGAGAAAGGAGTGTAAGAGGTGATGAGAAGAGATTGGTAGGGCCAATTGGGTGAATGTTTTGATAGCTCAGAGGTAGTTTTGTGGCTGCAGAGATGGCAAAAAGTGGGGTCATTCCAAGTATTTTGGTGAGGTGGACTTGACTGAGCTGAAGTTGGGTAAGGTGGAATTCTTAGAAAACAGCCGGGTTTCCTACTTGAGCAACTGCTGAATGGCATTTCATTGATGGGAAAAGACAGGGGCACAAAGATCTCTGAGGGGAAATACTTGGTTTGGAACATTTCTGAATTTAAGCAGCCTGTGGATATATAAGTAGTCCCATGTCAGGTTGACATGGAATATGTGATATTGATAAGAAAGGTCAAGGTTAGGTTTTTAGATATAAGAGTGCTCTTCCAAGGGATTGCATTGAAGTCATAGACATAACTAAAATTACAGAGGTGTAGAGCCCTTCACCATTTAGATGGCAAACAAAGAGGAGCTTCCTCTTCAAGAATTCTGAATATTTATGACAGAAGAAGTAAAGGATAACCAGAGCAAGTGATGGTTTATATCCACCGACTATTGCTGCTGCTGTGTTGGATGTTTTCCTGTGTTAGCTGGGTATGTATACATGTGGTCATATGTCACTGGAGAATTTTAGTTGTTGCTGAGTAGATAATAGCAACACATGACTGAATTCATACTCTCCTTTAATGGCACACTTATTCCTGTGGTGTCTTCCTGCTGGGTAAATTGACAGAGCACTCACTAGGAGCCAGGTGAATGTTTTCAGGTCTCAGTCTTGGTCCTTAGGAAGATGTCTTTACCTTTATCACTAAATGTTGATGCATTTGTGTTGAAGCTTAGACTGTGTTTTGAAAGTTTCTTATATTTCATGGTGGGCACTGTAGTACAACAGGTTAGGCTACCACTTCAGACACCTGCATCCCATATCAGAGGGCCAGGTAGAGTCCCAGCTGCTCCACTTCCAATCTAACGTCTTGCTAATATGCCTATGGAGGCAGCAGATGATTGCCCAAGTACCTGTGTCCTTGCCACCCACATGGGAGACCTGCATGGTATTCCTAGTTCCTAGCTGTGGCCTATACCAATCCTGTCTGTTGTGGGCATTTGGGAAGTGAAACCATGAATGGAAACTCTCTTCACTCTGCCTTTAAAAAATGTGGAAAGTCCCTGAGAATGGACAAGAAATATAGGAAAGGATTGACTTTGAAGTTTCTGTGCTAGTGAAACTTTGGTTTCCTAGTAAATTGTAAGCAATCATTAGAAATATTGAAGTAATATTTGTGTTTTAAAAAATTAGTGATTGAAAAGGTAAACCATCATTTCTTGTTTTTTCTTTCCTTTTTTTTTTTTCACAATGCACAAACTATATTTTTCCCTACTGGGGACTACAATTGAATTACATTTTTTATTGAAAGATTTAACTATAACTTTAAAGAGAATTTTTAAATGCATTAAGCCATATACATTGGTTTCTTCTTTCTTTTAAAATACTGTATTTTCCAGCATTGGGGACCAGGAAGAAGCTCCTGGCTCCTGGCTTCGGGTTGGCACAGCGCTGGCCCTAGCGGCCATTTTAGGGGTGAACCAATGGAAGGAAGACCTTTCTCTCTGTCTCTCTCTCTCACTGTCTATAACTCTATAACTCTACCTGTCAAATAAAAAAAAAGAAAGAAAGAAAATGGATCAACCACTTTATTTAAAAAAAAAAAAAAAGGAAAATGCTTCAGACCTTTACACGTTTGATATTGTTGTGGTAAAGTTCTAATACTTTTTTCTTTTTTTAAAACTTATAGTTGTTTTTAATTAAGTTGCTTTTTAAATAACTATTTAAATTAAGCTTTTTATATTTTAGTAGACCTTCATGGTTTAAAGAGCAGAAATGTATACTAACATGTAATTTGGGTTAATTTTCTTCATTAAGATAGAAAAGATTCCTTTGTTTCTAACTGTTGAATAGTATTAGGTATTACAAGGAATAAAGTTAGTTAAAGGTGAAAAAGAAAAGTTCATGGAAAAATGGAATTTAAAGATGAGTTTATTTTGGCACAAAGACTTTTAAAATCCATGCATATAAGAGCTCTCCCAAAAATTCATAAAAATGCATTTTATGGAAAAGCTATGCTTAGATTTCAAAGATTTCTGTATCAGAAAACATTTAAGTCCATTTTTTCAGTAACCCATCAAAGTACCCTTGTACTTTCAGTTGAAAGCAAAAAGTTCATTTATCAGAACATATAAGTTTTTGGATATTATGTTTAGTAGAGTTGATATGGTTTATTCCTCTAGAGTTATTTTGTACAGTAAAGTCATTTAGAATTATGGTTTGATAAAAATAATTTATAATATGTTTTATATGTGTTTTCTACTGAGTGAGCTACTTAGACCAGGCTTATATTCTGTGTGGTTCTCATAGCTTTTCAACAAAGGTGACAAACACTGCCCAACTATTAGCTTTATTCACACATTTCATATGGTCAGCAGTTATATTGTTGACTTTACTTCTTACAGCTGAATTAGGCCCCGAAAGTTTTATATTCAGTGTTTGAGCACTTTTGTTATTCTCTTTAAAAACTCAGTATTAGGCACTACTGGTTACTACCAGCTGAAGCCTTACACAGCTGTGTATTTAGCATTTAATCATGCTAGGAATTGCTAATTAGAAAAGCAGACTGGACAAAGCGTACCCAGTGAAGTTGACACAATAGCATTTCTGTTTGAGAAACATAAATAAAATAAATAATCTCTACACATTAGAGGTTTCATTAATAAGTATTTGTACTGAATATGTAAAACAGACAGACAATCGCTAACAAAATGTTTTAACCCATTAGGGATATATCAGTATCATCCTTAACAGAAATCTTTTATCTCTTTAAAGTGTGGACTGCCTTAGTCAAAATTGTTAGATTTACATTTGGCCTTTTGAATTATCTACTTTTCACTTTTCCTATTCTCCTTTTTTTTTTTTTTTTTTTTTTTTTTTTTTTTTTTGACAGGCAGAGTTAGACAGTGGGAGAGAGAGACAGAGAGAAAGGTCTTCCTTTTCCATTGGTTCACTCCCCAAATGGCCGCCACATCTGGCGTGCTGCGCCAAACCGAAGCCAGGAGCCAGGTGCTTCTTCCTAGTCTCCCATGCAGGTACAGGGCCCAAGCACTTGGCCATCCTCCACTGCCTTCCCGGGCCACAGCAGAGAGCTGGACTGGAAGAGGAGCAACCGGGACAGAATCCGGCACCCCGACCGAGACTAGAACCCGGGGTGCTGGCGCTGCAGGCTGAGGATTAGCCTAGTGAGCTGCAGCGCTGGCCTATTCTCCTCCTTTTAAGTAGTCCTTCCCCCAGGCACGCAAGGCTGTCTTGTCCCTCTGCTTTGTTTCACCCCTGATGGGAACCCTAAACCCAGGAACCCCACTGTAGCATCCTCAGTTAATCTTCCTGTGGCTCAGGCTGCTTTAATACTACAAAGTCTCTTTCTGCTTTCCTTTTATCAAAACTATCTTGTTTTTAAACCTCAGATGCAGTTAGCTCTAACAAAGAATAAGGGCAAAAGAAATTTGTTCAGTGCTATGTATTAATGGCTGATAGCAGTAACATATTGCCTTTCTAGGAGTACTGAATATTTTATGCTGAAATCGGAGGTCTAGCGACAGACGTAAGTCAGAAGGATCAATACCTGCAGCATAATTAGCCTGGTTTGTAAAAGCAGAGTGATGAAGGTTCTAGAAGATTAGGGGTGCACACACTGGGTGTCTCTGGTAACAGTTTTTATGACCTGGTCACAAGGAGGATTACATGCTCAAAGAGTTGGACTTTTTGAACAAGAGTGAAGTTATGAGTGTCTGAAATTCCAGAAGTACACACTTAGTTGTGGCCTTTGTAGACAAACCTGTGCTCCTGTAGTAACAGGGAGAGCCTTGGAACTCAGAAGATCTGAGATGGAGCCTCTTGTCTGTCACTCACTAGCTTTGTCACCATGGGACTTGTCACATGAGCTTTCTAGATGCAGTTTTGTTTTTTGTAAAAGGAACTTTCTTTGTCTGAATCAATGTTCATTGAATAATTGTTAAAATGCTTGTAGGTATCTATAAATTACTAAGCATTATTATAAAAGAGAAGTGTTATTGTAGTAATATGTAGGAACTAAGTGTTATAAATTTAAAAAAGTAAACATAATTTAATAAGATGACATGTATTTTAAGAGAACATTTAGTGGAGGGTCAAATATCTGGCATTCTGGTGCCATTTCTGCTAATTCCAGTAACTAGCTTTTCTGGGAGTCTTGCATCCAAATGGCAAACAAACTCTACAAAGTAAGTCAGAAAGACATGGGTGAGGCCAATATCAATGCCAAGATGTCCAGGTACTGCAGGTCAAATACTTGATTTGCAATATGACTTACACTTTCTTTACATGGAACTAGTTTACTCCAACTGTATATCTTCTAAACAGCATGGCTATTTTATTTCCTAGCCCATGGAAGATTAAAACAGCAGAAAATTTTTTGAGACAGGCATGTTGAAAAGAGGAAAAATTGATGATTTAATAACCTGAGAAGGCAGGAACCTCTTCCAAAATAGCTGTGAAAAGAATGCAAATAATTAAATATGCAAGACCTCCTGGATTGTCTAGTGTCCCAAGCCTTGTGGACATGGCACCATCACAGTACCAGAAAACATAATTATGTTCTATGTTACTTGTGCCCAGTGTGATCAAGGAGGGAAGTACAGAGAGCCTCTTACATGGACTTCCATCAACAATAGGCCTTAGCTTTCATGCAAATGCAAGTCCCAGAGTGATAACAATTCTCAGTAGGTTTCAGATAGCTGTATTTGTACTTATGGTAACTGATGCAGAACTACTTCTTCAAAATAGGCCCCATTTATTCATTTGCAGAATGAAGTGTTAGGGTTAACCTAGCCTTTAAGATTAGAAGCTAAGATAAGTAACTTTATGTATACTTTCTACCAAATCAGTATTATGTTTTCAATTTCTGGCAAATTTCTTGAAATAGTTGTACCATGGATGATGTCTGTGTTTAGAATTACATATGGTGCTTGCTGTATTTACTTAACAGTGGTTTTTCAACCTAAGGCCCTTTGATCATTAATATCAGGCCAGAAAATAACAATTAAAAATTTTAAATCATTGATTCATCTAACAAATATATGTTGAGCACTTCCCAAAGACTGCCATCTCTGAGAGGACCAGGATTTAGCAAAAACAGACCTGATTTTTGACTTTAAGGATCTTAATTTTGATAACAGAGACAGACATTAAACTAGTAATCATATTAATTAACATTTAAAAGTGCCAGAAAGGAAAATAGAGGATGTTGAAGACTGAATAAGGAATAGGGTCAATTATGAGTTTTTCACATGAGGGTCTCATGGAAATTCTTGCTCAGTATGGCCACCACCTCATGACAGGGCCCTCTGGGGAATCCCAGTGACTAAAACTCTTTGAAAGGAGTGGAAAAAAAAAAATTCAGATAAAGCAAATCTTAGGGTTGCATTTCTCTGTCCCCCTCCCTCTTTACCTTCCTCTTTTGCATTGTAATTTATTGAAGATCACCCTGTGTGATGCCCCTGTACTCTTAAAACTCATGCTCTTATGACAGGGAGCAAGGATCTGCTTCTGCTACTGCAAGTTGAGCATCCATTATCTGAAATGATTGGAGTCAAAAATGTTTCAGATTTTCAATCTTTTTTGGAATATTTGCATGTATGTACTGAGATATAAATGGGATCCAGGTCTAAACACAAAATTAATGTATTCTTAAACACACTGTGTGAATATTTCATGCAGTATTTTTGGTGCACCTGTGCTTTTTTAAAAAAAATTATGTATTTATTTGAAAGGCAAATTAGAGAGAAGGAGAGAAAAAAAAGAGAGAGATCTTCCTTCTGCTGGTTTTTTCCCCGAATGATTGCAGTTGCCAGGGTTGGCCAGGCTGCACCCAGCAGCTTCATCCAGAACACTCATCTCATGTGTAGCAGGGAACCAAGACTCAGGACAACTTCCTGTCCATTCCCAGGTGCGTTAGCAGGGAGCTGGATCAGAAGCGGAACAGCTGAGACTTGAACTGGAGTTCATGGGAAATACCTAATCTGTTGTGCCACAACACTGGCTCCCATGATTGTGACTGATCACATGAGGTCAGTTGTGGAATTTTCCACTTAGGTATCATATCAACACTCAGAAAGATTTAGGTTTTGGGTTAGCAAAGCCCACCCTGTGTTATGGTGATATTTTAGGCCATTCTGATCTTTGGTCATGCTGGTCACTCTCTATTTTATTAGAAAGTTAGTTCTACGGCTGGCACTGCGACTCACTAGGCTAACCCTCCGCCTTGCGGCGCCGGCACACCAGGTTCTAGTCCCGGTCAGGGTGCCAGATTCTGTCCTGGTTGCCCCTCTTCCAGGCCAGCTCTCTGCTGTGGCCTGGGAGTGCAGTGGAGGATGGCCCAAGTGCTTGGGCCCTGCACCCCATGGGAGACCAGGAGAAGTACCTGGCTCCTGCTATCGGACCAGCGCGGTGCACCGGCCGCGGCGGCCATTGGAGGGTGAACCAACAGCAAAAGGAAGACCTTTCTCTCTGCCTCACTCTCTCTCACTATCCACTCTGCCTGTCAAATAAAAAAAAAAAAAGAAAGAAAGAAAGAAGGAAAGTTCTACTAACTGCTTATTTGGGTGATGAATTATGTCATTTTGTGATTCTAAGTTTTGTGGATTTACTGTGGCCCTTCCACAGTCAAGTCTACTTTTTTATCCCTCTTGAATTTTTTTTTTATTGCATAAAATTTCCTAGCTTCTATCCCAAGCTCACTAGGTTTCACAGACTTCCTTGATCTAATGTAACTCTTAGCTGAGAATATTACTTATCTGTAGAAAAGAAAATACCCAGTCCTTCATACCTATATGCTTGGCTTATTCATTCACTTATTGAGCAATGTTGTTGAATGTGTATCATGTGCCATTGAATGCTAGAAGCACAGATAAAATGTCCCAGTCCATAAAGCTGTTTAGGATCTTACACGTGGCTTGTGTGTTTTCTAGGCCTCTGAGGCTCCAGTGGTGATTCCAGCAGTGAACGAAAACCTCAAATGTCAGTGAAAGGCTACAGTCTCTGGCTCACTTCCACCCTCACTAGCAGACTCCACTCATTTTCATTCACCAGTTTTGTCAACAAATGTGTATTTAATGTAAGATTATATTCTAGATGTCATGGCCAAGTGGTGTTAACTTTGCCCTCATTTAAAGGTACTGAGAGAACCCTGCCATATTTTAGCCTAACCTTGTGGGTGCTCTGATATCCCTGTCTCTTTGGTTTAATGTAGGCAGTCACATTCCTATTTCATGGGGCATAGTTGAGACAAAGAGTTGGAATGGGATTATGTGTCCAGACACTAGCACCAGGCTAGGCTTTAGTTACTTTGAAATGAAGGATCTGTGTCCTGTAATCTTTCCTATTTCCTTACTATGCCCTTTTGTTATTTTTTGACTTCCCATAACATGTGAGAATAGTTTCTTTTGGAGATCTTTTTTTGTATGAACTGACCCAAGGAGATCACCTGGTACTGAAATGAGTGGTGATTTTTGAAACAAGGTGAATAAATATGTCTGTGTGTTTAAAAAACTATTTACTTAATTAATTTTATTTATTTGAGAGGCAGAGATATTGGAATGGGACAAAAGAAGAAAGAGAGAAAGGGAGAGAGGGCACTTGCATCTGCTGGTTTATTTCTCAAATGCTCATAATGACTAGAATTGGGCCAGGCTGAAGCCAGGAGCCAGAACTCAATCCAGGTCTCCTATGTGGGTGGCAGGGACCAACTGCTTGAGCCATCATTGCTTCATCACAGGGTGCATGTTAGCAGGAAGCTGGAATCGGGAATAGAGTCAGGACCCAAACCCTGGTAAAGTCATACAGCATGTGGACCTCCCAACCAGTGACTCAACTGCCAGGCCAAATGCCAGCACAATTAATCTCTGTTGCAATTATTGTTTTCATCATTATTCATTGTAGGTCATTGGACAGATAGTCTAATTTCTCTGAACATCAACTTCTCTATGAAAGAAGAAAAATAATTCTGTCATAGAAACATGGGAAATCATGTTAAGCACCTGGCACACCATAACTTACTCTTGCTTGGTTGCCTGGCGTGGCTTTTCTGAAATGCCCTGGAGGAGAGTTAAGGGATCACATGGAAGCAATGAACTGTAACGGGGATGGTGGGTACTTTACTGCGTACAGAAAACACCAGTTGACTTCATTTCAGTGAGACATTTGTTGCATTTTTCATTTTACTGTTAAGATCTCATAGGTTGATAATTTTTGTAGAAAGATATTTCTGAGGGCAGAATAATTAATCAGATTCCTACTTCTGTATTATTTCTCAAGAATAAATTTAGAGCTATTGACTCTTGTAGACCCACCTGCCATCAAATAAGTAGGTTTTTTCAAAATGCTAACATTAAAAATATATGTATATGCTTCCCAAGGATTAAATATTGTTGGATTTTTTTTAAATTCAATGATCTATTCTAGAAAATATCACCAAAAGAATAGGATGTCTCACCTTAAATGTGAAGCTCGATATTCACAGCCATTTACTCATTGTTGTCAATGTCTGTGGAGAAGTTCTGTTAAACTTTTTAATGTTGATGTGTACAAAAAAATCTGAAAGGCAAAGTCTAAATTTAACAACTAAAATTAGTTCCTTTAGAAAAGGTAAGGCTGAAATTTGAGTTAGTGGTTTGGAACAAATCTTTTTCAACACTTAATCAATTGTTGAGAAAAGAAACACAAAAGCCCTAGTGTTGTTGGCACTGTTAACCTCATAGATATTACCAGAAAAACAGTACATTCCTAGTTTATCCCTTCTGTTTCTTCCAACCATGTCAGGGAGCTCTCCTGAATTTGATTTATATTTCGTTTGAGTCTGGTGACTGCCCTGAATGAACCAATCTTAGATTCTGTTTCCTAGAAGTTCTGAGAAACTTAAAATTTAAAATGTTAAACCTAGAAAAATTTTATAAGTAGTTTAAAAAAAAAAGACTCTCTGTTGTCTACAAACCACCATGGATGGTAGACAGGTTTACTTCTAGGCATTTATGGCCAAGATTACAGCAATAAGATCATAGTGATTGACTGTATTTACTGATTATGAGAGACCAACCATTGCAACCACTGTAGTGATGTGGTTGTGCTGACCAATGCAGTAAACCATTGTAGTACATAAGAAAATGAGGGAACAGGATAAAGAAGAAAAACTGCTATAAGATCTTTAGATCCTGAAACAGATACAAATAAACTTTGAGAAATTATAAGGCCTAAGTTTCTCCATTTCCTGAATTACCCTCTTATTTTTTTTTATACTTTAAGGGAAAAATGAAATGTTTATAGATTTATTTTTCTATCCACTAAAAAATAATCTAACATGGATTTTTTTTAAGAGAGTTACAGAGAGGCAGAGAGAGAGTGAGGTCTTCCATCCCCTGGTTCACTCCTCAAATGGCCACAATGAGGGCTTGGCCAGGCCAGAGCCAGGAGCTTCTTCTGGGTCTCCCATGTGAGTGAAGGGGCCAAAGCACTTGGGCCATCTTCTGCTGCCTCGCAGGGAGCTGGATTGGAAGTGGAACAGCTGAGACTTGAACTGGAGTCCATAGGAGATGCTGGCACTTCAGGCAGGGCTTAACCAGCTATGCCAGAGCACCAGCCTCATGGATGATAGTTTTAAAAGTAAACTTGAAATGTTACAAGATGAAACAATAGTTTTTAAATGTATGGAAGTTTCCGTTAAAGGAAGTAAACATCAATAGAAAGAGGAGATGGTGCTCATTCTCTATGTAAGGTAGTAGAGGTGGTACTTAGTGATACCTATATGCTGAGTAATAGTCTCCTCTTGTTAAAATTGTTAACATGGCCCCTGTGTACTTAATTGAATTATGAGCAGTATTTACTTAAAGATGAGGAGCTTTTCAGATTTACATTAACACTGGTTGAATCTATTTTTTTAATCTTTTATAGCTTTGAGATTTTTGTCTTTTAAGGATAACAGTCTACCTTATAGTGATGTTTTGATGTTTACACAGGATAACAGAATGAGTAAAGCACCGTATTTATTGCTATACCCTGTGCACATAAGGCACTCCATGCTCAGCAGCTTTTACTTATTGCAAGGTGTTCATACAATCATAGAATTTTTTATTGATGTGTTCTTTATAATATAAAACTGTTTGGGTAAAATTGTTCTTTTTTTAAGCTATTTATTTAATTTATTTGAGAGACAAAAACAGACAGAGACCTCTCATCCTCTAGTTCACTCCTCAAATGCCTACAACAGCCAGTTCTGAGTCAAGTGGAAGCCAAAATCTGGGAACTCAATCCAGGTCTTCTGTGTGGGTGGTTTCAGCCCAGCCGCTTGAGCCATTGTCTGCTGTCTCCCAGCGCATGCATTAGAAGAAGTTGCGTTCATAACGGAAAAGCCAGATTTGACTCAAGCAGTATTTTCACCACTATGGCAGACACCTGCTCCAAACCTGTTCTCTTTACCAAACTTTTAGACTTTGTGTTTTGCTTCCTTGGTTCTGTTCTTCTGTTTTCACTTGAACGAACAGCTATGTATGGAATCGCCCAGCACAGACAGCTAAATAAACAAAGCACTCATCACTTCAGTAAATAAAATTCCGTCTTACTGTACTTTTTCCTCTCTCAAGCTGTTTTTAGTTTGTAAGCAACAGAATTTAAGCACAGTGTTTCACTTTTTGTCAGTGTCTCAGAAAAAAAATTTTTTTTTTCAGAAACATATTTAAGGGCCCTTAACATGCTAAGTCATAGGAAAAGAAACAGGGTGGAATTGTTTAAAGAGACTGTTTTTCTCTGGCATTTACAGAAATTATTTTTAATGCCGAAATGGTGCTTTTAATTTATGACTGATTATCTGTGGACCTCTGAGATAAGCAGTGTGATCTCTGACCAGTAACCCGGCTCAACCAGAACAGTTAGAAACACTACCACTCTGAAGGAATATTGGGAAATTACTTTTCTGAAGCTTTGAAGGAGCAAAAGCCTTTTTGGTGATTGTTACTTTAATGATGCTTTAGTTTGTATACAATTTGTGGTTAAGGGCTGAGGTCAAAACTGTGAAAGGACAGCACCTGAGACTTAAGCGGCACAGTAATATTCTCTGTGATATCATTATGTACATTAAATTATAAAAACTGTCTGCAGACAAGACAATGGCAACAGCAGTCCCTAAGTGGTCAGGCCCTTGTGTTCAGGAGAAAAGAAATTTATTAATAAATTCCTTTAAAAACATAATAAAAAAGAAATGCTATCTGCCAGGGCAGGCTTTTGACCCAGCGACTGAGATGCCACTTGGGATCCCTCCATCACCCATCTGAGTGCCTGGGTTCAATTCCAACTCCAGCAGACTGCTGGTGCACCCACTGGAATGCAGCAAGTGATGGCTCAAGTACTTGAATCCTTGCCATCTATGTGGGAGACCCGTATGTAGTTCTTGACTCCCGGATTCAGCCTGGCTCACCCCCTGCCATTGTACAGGCATGCAGGGAATGACCTACTGGATCAGAGATCTTTCTCTGTCTGCTTCTCTCTCCCTCTGTCTCTCTGCCTTTCAAATAAATATATAACAAATAGAAATTTCTTGTAAAGTGGTGTACACCCAGGTTTTCATTTTAATAGGTACAGGTCTGGGGAATGATAAAGCACCTAAATATGCTGGCTGAATTACAATTAGGGCAATTAGGCAGATCTATCCTTGGAAAAAAACAGCACTGAGCCCTAGGGCACCAGGAAAAAGTTGTCCATGTGTCTGTCATTTTCCATTTGATACTGATAAAGCTGAATTTGGTGGTGAGGGGGCGGTTAGAAGAAATGCTACATTATCACATTTTCCTGAGTGAGGTTAATAATACCTGGCCATTAAATAGCTTCAGGGCATTAGTTTAGGGTTAGTTCTTATTTCACAGACAAAAGATAAATCACTGAAGCTATATTTTCTTCCCTGAATGCTGTGCTGAGTTTCTGGCGTCACGCACAGCAGGGACTCCGAACTGTTGGGTGAACGAGTGCATTTGTAGTTTTTACACCGTTTTTTTCAGACTGGGGAGAAACTGAATCTTTCAGCATGTTACATAGCAGTTTTAGAAAGGGAACCATTTTTCCTAATGTAGGCATTCTTCTTTAATGTAAATTTCTTGAAAGCCCATGGCACATCAAAAATTAAATACAGATTTCTGCAACTCTTTCAGTGTTTCCTTCTGATTTCAGCAGATACTGGTGGTTCATCCTTGAAAACGTCACCCATCTTCTGCTCTATTTCTGCTCCCATTTTCTGCACACTGTTAAGACTTCTTATGTGGATAATTACAGAGCCCACTAACCTGTTTCCTGGCTTCACTCTTCAGTAGCAGTGCCTTTCTTCCTCTAATCTAAACTGTGACAAAACCATGACTTATTAGTTTGAATAATACAACACTTGTTATGTCATCTCCCCAACAAATCCTTTGTGACTACCATATACAAATTACTTTGTTGAAACACCTGAGATTTGCAGTCAGGCTTACTTGCTTATTCTGTTCTTACCTTTTTAAATGTGATTCCTTACAATTAATTCAGTGAAACTGACTTGTTCCTTATTTTTCTTTTCTTCTTTTTTTTTCACTTTACTTGAAAAGCAGAGGGACAGAGCAAGACACACAGAGATCTTCCTTCTGCTGGTTCACTCCAAAATGCCTACAACAGCCAAGTATGGGCCGGGTTGAGGCCAGGAAATCAGAACCAATCTGAGTCCTCAACTTGGGTGGCAGGGAGCCAAGTATCTGAGCCATCACCTGTGCCTCCCAGGATGCATGATAGTAGGAAGTTAGAATTGGAAGCAAGGCTGGGACTCACACCAGGCACTTGGATATGGGATGTGGGCATCCGAAATGTTCTCTTAACCATGGAACCATGGGAGCAAATGCTCTCCCCATGTTCCTTATTTTAAACATTGCTTCATTAGAAAGGTTTCTTGGGTCCTTTGATGTTTTTATGTGAATTCCATAGTGTCTTTCAGCACATCACATTGAACTGCAAGGAGGTTTTTATTGCTTTTTTGGTCTTATTATCTTGCCCTCCCTGGACTGGGCTGTGTCTGTTGGTCCCTGATGGGGACCTTTTAAAGTGACATTTTGTTTTATCATTTTTATATCCCTGATTGCTTACAAGGCTGTCAATGAAGGCCTTTTATAAACTTGGACTGAATGAATGAATTAATGTAACTTAAAATTTATAGTTTATTCATTTTCAAGTCTTTCCCTGCCTAAAATGTCTTATTTATTGCTTTTGCCTATTAAAATCCCGCATCTGCTTTTTTCACTTAATTAATGGTTATTGAGTGCTTAGGAACTGTAGGACATGGTGGGCATGTAGTAGTGAGTATGCTTCTCTATATGGTCTTTCTGTAGCTGACAGTGGTATGCTAACCACTTAGGTTGTCATTTTTGTGTACCACTTTACTAGAACCCATCACATTTCAATTATTCATCTGAGTCTCTATGTCTTACCTCTTTTTAGCCTGGTTATTAGCTCCTTAAAGCCTCTCTCAGCTTCTTCTGTAATAGCCACTGCCTGCAAGGCATCTTCAGGGATTAAAAAGAAATAAGGAAGTTTTGTGGAAAAAGTAAGAAAATTCAGTCTGTAATTATAGGTGGAAAAAAGCAAATAAATCAAAAGTCTGAAAATTGGTGAAAGAAAGCTGTAGAAGTTTCTGAATGAGAACAGGCATCAAGAATTTCATTAATGATGATTTTTTAAAGACTTTTATTTATTTATTTGAAAGGTAGAGTTACAGAGAGAGAGAGAGAGAGAGAGTGAGAGAGAGGTCTTGCCTCTGCTGGTTCACAGCCCAAATGGCCTCAATGGCAGAGCTGAGTGGATCTGAAGCCAGAAGGCAGGAGCTTCTTCTGGGTCTTCCATGTGGGTGCAGGGTCCTAAGCACTTGGGCTGTCCTCTATTGCTTTCCCAGGCTATAAGCAGAGAGCTGGATCAGAAGAGGAGCAGCTGGGACATGAACCGGTGCCTATATGGGATGCGGGTGCTGCACGCAGAGGTTTCTCCTACTATATCACATCACCAGTCCCCTGATGATGATCTATACCAGTGGTTACCATTTGGCACGTACTCACTGTGAGGAATTAGTGTCTCAAAAGCACCGTTTCATAACCTTGTGAGATATAGGAAATATTGACAACTTCATTTTTCTTATAAGAAAAGATGAGTACCTTCATCCAAATCAGATAATGAGATATCAAGCCCAAGTTTTTTGAATGCTTGTACTGCTAATTGCTATTTCTGTCCACTATAGAGTTAACTTGATATCACAGTAGTTTGAACCATTTAAACAAAACTAGTAAAAAATTAGTAATATTTTTCATGAATTTTCTGGACCCTTAAAACCAGTATGATGTGATTTGATTAGGCCATTTTACGTATACATGTTATAATAGGTGTGCTATGCCATCGCATTGTTGGCAATAGAAAAAACCTGCAAATAACTGTGCGCTAAAATGAAATTCCTTCTAATACTTTATATAGGATGAAAGAGAAGGCAAGTTCTCTTATAGTCTTCATAGGAAAACCTGCTTACACTAAAAAGAGTTCTCAGTATACACCAGTGGCCTCATGTTAATATGTCAGCTAGGAAAAATACTCTTCCATAGCCTAGATTTGCCAACTTTGTGGACTTGGCATGATCTATATGTGTGTTTTTCTGAGTTATGCACATATAGTTAATGAAATGGATAGACTTTATGTCTTTTAGAACATTATTACTTTAGCAAATATCTATTGAGTTCTTAGTTTGATCTAGTTTTTCTAGGTTTAGGGAACTGAAGAGAATGAAATATCGTCCTTCCAAAAATGTATGTTCTTGAGTCAGATATAAATGATTAAAAATACTTATTTCTTATTTTTACTATTAACTTAAAAGAGACCCTAGAATCAAATATCTTTTGTTGGAAAAAAGGACAACATAAACTATCTGTTTAGAATTTCATTGTGAAAAAAGATTGCTACTAATTTAAGGTACTTTATATAAACAGGTCTATATGTGTGTATGCACATAATAAAATGCTGCAGTGCCAATCCATGTGATGGAAACTATGTAGTGAGCAGAGGAGTTAGCAGCAACAGCAGCAGCAGCATCAATGCTGCCGTGGGACACAATTTCTATTTTAATGAAATAAATTATTTCCCAGAAGTAGCAGTTCTCAACTCTGGTTTGACAAGAATATTAAGCCCTATAGAAAATGATGTGAATGGCTTATTTTTCAGTTTTCCTAAAGTTGCTATAGAGCTATTCCCATTGCACTACAATCAAGAGAAGTTAATTCATTACACACAATGGAAGCCTTAGATGGGATCAGGAAGAATCCAGATCAGCTTTTAATCAACATCCCCTTAAAAATGATCTCCATGCTGTTTCATACTAATAATTCATGACTGGACATGGCATTTTTTGACATGCCCAGGAGTGAAAGTATTTCTTGTTTCAGATAAATTAGGTCAATAAATGTGTGTTTTTGCCAGCATCTCAGTCAGCATTACAGCACTTCAGAGAGTCGTTTGCGTTGTATCTGAGCCAGAGCAGAAAGAAACCTTTGAAGAAATGTGACTACTGATGGAGGGAAAAGAAGCATTTTGCTATCACTGGGATTCATTATGACTTCTTTCTTCTAGACAGGTTTGGTTCTGGCTATAAACGAGTATACAACTAGAAACAGTTCACAATTTCAGTGATAAATAGTTCATTCTTTTTAGAAAGATATATTGGCTCCTGCAGAGATTTTTATAAAATACCTCAATTCTCAATTATAATTTTTAATCCCTAAGTAGTCCCCAGGGGTAATGTCTGAGATGTTATAAAAGAGATGGCAATGGCTTCCTTCCAAGGGTCCGATGTAATAACTTTGTATTTTCTTTTTTTGTCAGTAATTAGATTGTGTTAAACAGTAATAGCTAATGCCCATTGAGTTCTTTTAATTAGCAGTGACGATTCTGAACAATTTACATGAATTACCTGTTTTAAGCCTCATGGCATCCTTATAAGGTAAGGGTTGCTTTTATGTCCATTTTGCAAAAGAGACTTGAACTCCAACAAGATGGAATAACTTGACCAGTGTCACAGTGAATGGCAGAAGACATAATTAGAACCCAAGCCACTGGGTTATACACATCACCCCATCTTCCTTCCTCATGTGCTTCCATTATGTTTTCTTTGTTTGTTAATTGACAGAATTTGGACATAAGCATGTAGTACAGCTCATGGATAATGTAATGTATTTACTTATTACTGTAGTCAACTTATGCCAGTTTAGTGTATTGTTTCTCATTTGGGGAGATTTTCTTATTCCTTGAAGAATCTAACATCCAATTACCATCATTCTCTATATAGTAACAGTAGTTGTAAGCACATGAGCTGTATTCATGAAGAAACAAATACATGCATATCAGTATGATTGGTAATTGTGTGCACCCAGATTTGTGACTGTGAGCATCTGAAATACCATGATGGACAGTCTGAGTCTTTCTGATGGATTAGAAACTGTGACATGCATATGCAGTCTCACTGAAAGCTGGGATCTTGAGAATAATTTTGTCTTTCACAAATACTGCTGTTTCCAAAGGACATCTCTTCATTTACTGAAGATGTTTCAGCATTTATTTTTGTAAACACGATGCTTACAAAGTCAGTGCTTTTTTATGGAGTCAAATTTGCAACAAGTGCGTAAGTAATGCTTTCTGAAAGTAAATATTTTATACCTGCAGTTTTGGAAGTGATGCAAAAATAAAATGGATTGTATAATGAGTTGTAAAACAATGCATATAATTTAAAGCCATGAAAAAAAAAAAACTTGAAAAAAAAAAAACTCCAAAAAACCTAAAAAGAAAATTTGACAATTTTAGGCAATTGTGTTCCAGCCACTGGTGGTAGTCCCAAGAGTTGGCTAACAATCACACTCTCTTAACTCTATTTTGAAATCTTGATTTGCGATGAGTAGCTGCCTTTATTTTTTCTCCTTTTACAGCATGGCTATCCTTGAGAAAATGTTGATGTGTTCATTTTCCATATAGTGGTGTTCTTTTGGAAAATCTCAGAACTTTTCCACCTGGTCCACTCAGTTCACTCACACACTAATCTCCAGAAACACACTCACAGACACCCAAAATAAGCTTTCCCAAATTTCTAGGTATTCATTCTGCCTAACGTGGTGCAGCTATCCTTCATATAACAGAAAACACACTAATTCTTTCCCTAGAATCCAGTTTTTCAAAACTGTTGGTAAATAGCCTTTTCCCCTTAAATGGAAATTATTCTTTTGGTATTTTGGCTTTCTATATTTCAGCATTTGGAATTTTTCTTTCAGGATTGTCATTTTCAGTGTTTTTTACTTTAAGGATGTTGATTTCTTGCAGTCTCAACATTGGGAACTGTGTCTTTCAGACCATGATTGGCAGGGACATAGATATTTTCTGGATCTTTTGTTTTGGACTCTTCTTCACAATGGCATCATTTAGGATTATGTTTTCCCATCATAGCTGAAGACATAGCCATATCTGTTGTGGGAGAGTGGGGTATATATATGTTTTATTCTAGGTCCTTGCCATGCACAAAGAGAAACATTCTAAAAGCTGACATATATAAAGTAAATTTTATTCAAAAGGTGAGAAAGCCAACACACACATACACACACACACACACACACACACACAAGCATAGGTTGCCCCCACAGAGAGATACCTGTCATGAATGGGTGGTGAACCATTCATGTAGTAGGGGGTTAGAAACAGAGAGGGCTCCTCAATACTTCCTCCACTCCTGGTGTCTGGAGGAAATGAGATAGAAAGAAAGAGAGCACCTCCCAGCACGTTCTTTTATAAGGTGGGGGTGGGGTTGCCTCTACAAATATGAAGCCACCTGAGAATTTTATGGTACCTTTAGAAATCCGATGTGGAGCTTAATATACATATTTTCATGACATCACAGATAAAGCAGATGCATCACGGGAAAGAGACATTTTGATTGACAAGTGGGAGGATAGTATTACACATGGGGTTGGGTAGTGGCTTGCAGATACTTCCAGCTCGGGAGGTCCTAAACTGACTGCCTGCCCAGCCCATTTCCAGTGGAAATGTATCTGTGTCACATAAAGGGAGTTCTGAGTTAGAAAGTCCAAGGTTTGTGTCAGCATGGAGAGGTCAGTTGGGACCCATGCTCCATCAATGCCGTGCTTTGCTGTTTTCTGGTGTGTGGCTCTCATCCTCAGGTTCAATATGGCTGCTGCATTCCAGCCATTGGCAGACTCATCCTTGCTTACATCTCATTGTCCAAAAAATGAGTCACATGCTGGCATGTCAGCTAACACTGGAAAATGTAGTCTTTCGCTGCAAGAGACTCAGCTAAAAATTGGGAGTTTGGATGCCAAGGAAATTACTATTGTTAGGCAGCAAACCTTCTCCCCCACATTGGTTTGCCTTTCTTGTTTTATTATTTAAAAAAAAAAATTTAACTTTATGGGTTAAAATGAACATTCCAGGATCAGGTTTTCATCTTATAGCTTTACAGTATGCAGTTACTGGCATATCTTGGTGTTTTTCCACTTTGACAGAGTGTGGTTTATATGTGATTAAACACTAGTTTAAAATTTTATGTGAAGTGTTAATTCAAAGCAACACTGTTTTGGCCCAGTGAGTTTTTTAAACCACACTTGATTGTTACACTGAGATTTTCCCAAGATGAGCTCACCTGGAGGGTCTGCATTTGCCCTGAGGCTGTGTATTAGGATCACTGATTCCCCTCTGTGCAGGTGCCAAATTCATCCCAGTGACTACAGCTGTGTAGCCACATGTGCTGTCTTTTGTTGTTTTTGGAGTTGATTATTTCAAAAATGACTGCCAATTGGCTGGTCTTTGAGTACTTTTTCTTTTAATTTTTTTTATTTGTTTAATTTATTTGAAAGAGGAGGGGGAACAGAGATCAGAATCCAGAGTTCTTTTTCCTGCCATTCTATGTGTGTGCTATTTTTTAGCTATTTTTTAAGGCTCATGTTAGAAACAGTCTGTGTATTACTACAACTTACAAATAAAAGCTTGTTTGTCGGTTTTTACTTAAAAATTATATCTATGTATTGTTACATTTTTATGAAATTCTTAGTCCAATCTGTGACAGTAATTTCCAATTCTATTAAAATAAGTTTTCTGGTGTTTTTGACTTGGTTGTTGATGATCAATCTATTTTGAGGCTTATTTTGTCAGAATAATCTCTCAGGAACGCAAGAAGAACTCATGAGTTCAGGAATTTTTTTAAAATCCTTTGGTCCCTTTGGTTCCTGCTTTCTAATTGATCTCATTCATTTCTTGTATTCCCATGGAAAGGTTTTCATTATGTAGAGGTACAAGTTTTCTTTCTATACTGCAATATCTTTCTTACGACTTTTTATTTTTTTAATCTTACTACTTTTCCCATCAAACATGCATTCCCTTTGCCTCAAAAATCCTTTTTCATCCTTCCATTTCTACTCTCTAGTATCATAAACTTCTCTAGACAAAACTTACCCCTTCAAAGACTCCTGACTTGATTGATCTTAGAAACATCTGATCTCTGCTTTACTCAGCATCCCTTCCTTCTGTAGTTTGGTTCTTAGGTTGCCCTGACTTACATTTTGAGACCATAAGATATTCGAGGTCTTTGCTAGGACACTTGTCTCATATTTTGTAAAGTGACAAAGTTACCTATTTATTTTTCCAGTTTTTCATACTATTGATCAGCTTTCATAACCAGTTTTCTTTTGGAGCCATATAGTAAAATAAAATATATCAAAATATGTAAGTAATTCGACTTAAAAAAACTTGGCAAATTATGACCAATTCCCTTTCTTCTAAGTGAGAATACTTGAAGTGTCTTAGCAGTATATTGCTTAAGCTTGTTTCTTTCATTTCCCTTTTATAAATGTAAAAGTCTCATATCCTCATAATTTCACATGAAATTTAAAGTAATTTGAACATCATAAACAAATACTGACTGCTTTTCTGTATATACCAAACTTTTGCTGTCATGCTAAAATGTTCTAATAGGGGTTTCCTCCCTGCCCTGTGTTACAACCAAACCTCAGATTCTCACATCTTGTAAGAGGCTAACTCTTGAGCATATATAGAAAGAGGAATTTTTTTTTAATGATGTAGCAAGTTTGTCAGTCTGTGGAGGCACTGAAGTCTGTCTTCATCTATCCTAAATTATCATGTACAGCACTAATGTTTTGGGAGAAAGCACAAAAAATAATATTTAAAAATGCATCTTTGCAATAAACTCATTTACAAGTTGATGGATTTTTGCATAGGCATAATTTTTCAAAACAATAGTGAAATATGAATATGAGCTATTCAGTGAATTTTTACTAAATGTATATGAGTTATGGGCAGGTTGAGTATCTCTTCTTAGGAAGAGAATATTTCAGATTTTGGATTTTCTTTTTGGATTCTGGAATATGTACACATACATAATGAGATATCCTGGGAATAGAACCCAAGTCTCAGCATGAAATTCATTTATGTTTCATATATATCCTATACGCATAGCTGGCATGTAATTTTACACAGAATTTTAGTGCATCTGCGTTTTGATCATAGCTCATTACATGAGGTCAGATATGGAATTTACCGCTTGTGCCATCATGTCAATCAATGCTTAAAAATTTTTGATTTTGGAACACTTCAGGTCTTGAATTTTCATATTCGGGATGCTCAGCCTGTATGTTGTTTTGAGTGCCTTGAAATTCAGGGAATTTATTGCCTGCTAAAGGAAATAATGTATGTATGCAAATATTTTATAACAATTTCAAATATGCACAGTACCATAAAAGAGACATAGACACTATCAAATAAAAGAAATGAAGAATAAATTCTTGGCAGGGTCACACAAGTGTTGATATAACAAGTGGTATTTGAGCTGACCTTGAAAGGCCCCCATTGAGTTTGGGTGGAAACGCCACCATGCAAGGGCAATCAAAGTGAACAAAGTCACCAGAGTGGGCAGGGGTGGGTTAAGCTAAGAGGACATGGAATGCTGCAGTACAGTTCAAGTAGACAATAATAACCATGGGCCTTGAATGCCAGTTGGTAGAGTAATGAAGATTCTAGGATTTTTCTTACTAATAAAAAATTTGAAAGAGTTACAGAGAGAGAGAAGGAGAGACAGAGAGAGAGAGATCGATCTTCTATCCACTGGTCCACTCACCAAATAACTGCAGTGCCTGGGGCTGGGCTGGGCCAAAGCCATGAACCAGGAGCTTCTTCCAGGTCTCCCACATGAGTGCAGGAGCTCAAGCACCTGGGCTGTGCTGGAAGTGGAGCAGCTGGGACACAAACTGGCACCCGTATGGGATGCCAGCATCACAGGCGGCAGCTTTACCTGTTGCACCACATTGCTCTCCCCATGAATAAAGATTTTTTACAAAACAATAATTCGTATTTAGAACTTGAGCATTGGATATTGAGTGGGAAATACTTGCATGAGACTTGTATATTGGTTGGGATTGGTAAGTGAACTTTTATGAGGGCCCAGAAATTAAGATAAAAGGAAATTTGTGAGAAGACACTTTTGGGGAAACCTATTTAGGTATACTTCTTCTACAGGCTATTCTGGAAGCCTAGAGATTGACTGTATGAATTGAAAGGAGTCATGGTATTGGAGTATTTGAAGAGCAGGTAAATTCAGACTTTAGTTCCACAGAATTGACTCCATACTGCATAATGTGATGGAGTGCTCCTGTTGAAGCAGAGCCTTCAGGCAAAATCCCAACAAACTCTGATAATTGATGTTTATTCTTGATTTATATGGCATCTGATGGGTTCAGCTAGGAATTTTTTCACATTCTGATTTCCCTATTGTTTGTCCATGCAGAATGTGAGGTTTATAGTAAAATTGTCTTTATATAATGTAGTCCATAGAAGAGTACACAGCTGAGCACACACTGTTTACCATGGCTGTGTGCATGTTTCTTCCCAAGGAACAAATGCTCTACTGAGATGACCAAATACACATTCCACTATTAACACATCATTGCCCATACCCTTCTGGGTCATTGACTTTAGGTCACTGACTTTGTTGTGCAAGAGTTTACTTCCTGAACAGGTGTAGAGATAGATTGCCTAAAAGGGGAGTGAGGTAAAGACAGGGTAGATCAGTTCCAATTTTTAGTCTGTATAGTTACTCTACTGCATTTTTACCACATCCACTACTCATAAACATCAAATAAACATTAGACAAAATGCAAATATGCATATCGTCAAAAGAAATGACCATGTTGTACATTTTGGTCTTTGTCTAGCTTCGTATTACATAGAAATGTGGGAAACCGACTCAGGTACACTCTGATGCCATCATTGACATGAAGGGATCTGTTTGAGTGAGTTACCCTGCAAATTATGAGAATGAGACTGATTTTTCCCAAATTCTATACTTACTGGTTTTCTTTCTATGGATTTATAATCTGGAAATGCTAAGCATCACTAGTACAATATTAGGAAAAAAAGAATTTTTAAAATTTATAATAGTATTTTTTACTTGCTCAGCATTTTTAACATTTAATTGAACTTTGAATTTTGAATTATACATACACAAACGTGTCTGTGTTTCTCATTGAGTTTTTTGAAATATTAATATATAATGTTTAATTGCTTGTTCCTGTTTCCAAACTATTTCTTTGAAAATTTAGTTCAGAAATTGAGATAAAAATGGGATATCATTTATAGAGATTATGTTTAACAGTACTTTCAGAAATTCTGCAGTTTGTTTCCAGGGTCTCCATTTCCCCAGCATCCAGGGAAGAAATATGGCCAAAGCAGTACTGATGTGCTGATGTTCATGCTGAGGGGCTGGAGGCTGAATCGAATTATGACCTGGGTGAGACACTGAATCATGTTCTTTCCTATTCCTAGCACCTAGTGCTTGGCCCGTAGAAGGTGGCCAGGAGACGTTTGTTTAACTGTGATCAAATGATGAAATGAATATACCTACAGATTATGTAAGGGTACTATATTCTGTCCCTGTTTGTCATACCCAAAGACTTCAAAAGAAAATGTGGCTACCAGAATTATTTTGGAAAAATACCAGCTAATGCTATGGTATTGATGAGGGTCATCAGTTCATGAATTGGAACCTAGGGTATTTGCTATTATCGAGCATCAGATTCATCAACTACCTTTTTTTGAAGAGATGACATAGACATGTTTAAAAATCACAAAGCAGGTGTTAGGTTACTGTTAGTTACTTTATTTTCTCCCTGATTTTTTTTTTTTTTCTGAGAATAAGTGTTAGGGACTTCACGTGGATCTCTTTCCCATATTTTAAAAACCCATTTGCAATCCTTGAGAAAGGAACCAAATGAAGATCTCTTGAGACATTCCAGTCCCTAGAGCTGTAAAATCCACCCTAGTGACATTTAAGCAACAATTTATTGTGCCCTTTGGTGAGGAATTCAGACAGGGAGCAGTGGGAATGACTTTTCTGTGCTCCACATATTCTGAGACCTCAGCTGGATGCTGGGATTATCACTGTTCGATGGTTGATATAGGCTGAGACCTTAGTTGGGGCTATTAGCTCTTCTTGACCTTTCCATGTGGCCTGGATTTGCTGATAGCATGATTGGGTAGCCAAGGGTCAATGTTCCAAGAGAGGGAGCATCATATGTAAACAGTGTCCTTTATTATAAAGTTGGAAATCACATCGCATTACTTTTGTTGTACCCTATTGGTTAGAAAAGTCAGGAGCCTGTTCAGATTCTTCGGTGTAGACAGCTTCTCTTGATGGAGTGAAAACACTGCATTTCCTATTTTTGGGAAAATGCACTCTGTTGCAATATAATTGCCATGGTTTTTGCTATAACTTTGTAATTTTAAGGTATGATTATTAAGTAATTTATATATCCCTAGATTGCTTTTTGTAAAAATATTTATTTTATTTATTTGAAAGACAGAGTTACAGAGAGAGGTAGGTAGAGACAGAGAGAGGTCTTCCATCCGCTGGTTTACTCCCCAGATGGCTGCAATGGCCGGAGCTGCGCCGATCCGAAGCCAGGAGCCAGGAGCTTCTTCCAGGTCTCCCACCTGGGTGCAGAGGCCCAAGGACTTGGGCCATCTTCCACTGCCATCCCAGGTCACCGCAGAGAGCTGGATCGGAAGAGGAGCAGCCAGGACTAGAACTGGCACTCATATGGGATGCCGGCGCTTCAGGTCAAGGCATTAACCTGCTGCACCACAGCGCTGGCACCTGCTTACTTTTTTTAGTCATAACTGTACTAGCAAAACTGAAAAAGCTTTAAGGAAAAAAAAAAGAAACAGCAAAATCTTGGTGGATATGGATGAATCCTTCTAATGTTTGCTTCCTTCTGCTGAATGTTTACTGTGTTAATGCAGGCATCTTCTGAGAGTTTTAAGAAATGGAATGATTACATTATCATTATATCACATTACTACTTCAGATTGGATGCAGCTTAAACACTGTTGGGTAATCTTGGAAATCATTTCAGTTTTTCAGAACTGATAACTCAATTTGATATTGCATGTCAAACATCTTTGTGGTATTTTTTGTTTATGTATTTAACCAGCTTTATCTGAAGAACCTAAAACATGGTGAAAAAATATAACTGAGACAAAACATCTTGGTGCAGGATAACTATTTTTTTCTTTTCTCAATGCAGATATCATTTCAACTGTGAGTCAATCCTAGCTATAGAAGATATCAAGGTGATTTGTAATTGACAGGGTTCTTGATGTGTTTGATCTCACCTAATTTTCACAGTGTACTGTGTGGTAGTCTTAGAGATGAGGAAGCTGCACCTCACAGAGATTAGACACCTTGATTAATTTAAGATCACATTGTAAATTTTGGAATTGGAATTTGAAGTAAGACTTTTGCCAACTAAATTGCTGAACACAATGGATAGTTAATATTTTACATGATAACTTTTATATTTTCCTTGATTTTTTCCCTTGCTTAATAAATCCTGGTTATGTTTCAGCAGTAGTCAGTGATCATACTAACATCTCAAGATCCCATGATGTTTTAAATCATTTTTCGTCAAAATGTTCACTGTTATTTTACCTATTGGGTTTTGAAGAATGAATATTTCACCTTTTTGCAGCTCACCTGACCAAAGCAGAACATTTCCTTGTTTTAAATACGTTAAAGTAGGAAAAGAAACCTGCTGATGTTGCTGATGGGAAAAGAAACGCAGCCCTTGTAGGCACCACCCGCTTCTCCCATCATGGTCTCTGTGTGGGATTCTTTCACAGTCCAGACATACATCCCTTCCCTCAGAATGCATGAAGCTTACAAAGTATGCAGTGTTGCTGGACTCCTGGTGGAGCTGCCCCCCTCTCAACACTCCCATTCTGGGGAGAAAGAACGGAGGAGGTTTGGTCACTGGCTACCCTGAGGACATAGTTGCTGCTAACCCAGGCAGGTCAATATTTCCCAGCCCTCAGAAATGTTAAAGATCTCTCTAGAGATCCACACACTACCACATGTCCTCACACTCGACCTGGTGATTACAGAGGTGTGCCTGCAACATTCAGCATTTAATTATTCTTTCTTTGGTTCATAAATAGCTAATTTTTTAAAAAAGTTACGTTTGCATTTCTGGAATTGGGGTGAGTTTTACGTTGGTTTCAACTATAGGAAGTTTCTGTTTGTTTTTGGAAAGGGGTCTGAGTATATAAAAAAGAATCACCTAATGATTGTCTTCTGTAAACATCTCAAGATCTTGCTTTCTATCCCTTTTAGTATCTTCTCATCATCCTTCCTTTCTTGCATAAATTTATTGCATATATTACTTGTGGAACAATTGCTCCAATTCTGCCATATTGCATAGATCCTGCTTCTGCCCATCTGTGCTCACAGAGCCTAGCTCCCATTGAAGAGGTAGGAGACAGAAGAGGACCCCATACCTTTCATAGTTTTCTTCTTCCTATGACCAAATCAAGCATTTGACCTATGATTGCTCGAGAAAAAGAAATCTGATATTATTTTAAAAACAACCCTTTTTTTTTAAAATCCAGGTTCTGATTATTTAAAAAGGCAGGGGTAGACATTTAGCTTAGTGGTTAAGATGCCCATGTCACATTTTGGAATATCTGGATTCAATACCAGGTTCAGGCTCCTGAGCTCATGTTCCTATTAATGCAGGCCTTGGGACACAGTGATAATGGCTCTAGGGACTGAACTACTGCAACACAAATGGGAGACATGGATAGAGTTGCCAACTTTGGCCTGGTGTAGCCTTCACTGTTGCAACAGTTTGGGGAATGAACCAGTGGACAGGAGTGTTTCTTTCTCTTCTCTCTCTCTCTCTTTGCCTCTCTCGCCACTTCTCAAATAAATAATACTAAAGGCAAATACTTTACTGTATATACGATGATTTTGCTAAATATATGTAATATTAATGTAATATAATCAGTACAATTCATAATTATACTACATTTTTCCACAAAGGATTTAACCCTACAAGAAGATAAAGTGATTTTTATTGATAAGATTTTTTTTTTCAAATTTCAAATTGTTGTAAATTTTGTCCATATAAAATTTACCAAAAAGTATAAGTGGATATCTAAATTGATTACTTAAATTGTATGAGACTAAGATTATTCTATACAATAATATTAGGATAACGTAGTGAGGGGAGCACTTACGCATGTTGCTGGTTTTCTGTTTAATATTTGATTCGTGATTGGGGTCATTTGACTTTCATTTGCATTTGGAAAACTGGACTTCTTCCCTTGTGGTTTAGGTTCCTCTCTATGCCCATAGAGATGGACTCTGGGTTGGGCTGGTGAGCACTGTGGTTGAAGCCCAGATGCTGATGCTGAATTCCTGCCCTGCCATCTAGTGGCACACTGTGCGTGCAGAGCTGGCCAACTCAACAGGAATGCTGTATGCGATTTCTAAGGTTGGCTGTTGAGTGAAGTGCAATGTTTTTGTGCACAGACATAGACAAATACCCAGGAAATGCAGAAGAAGTGATTCTGCCAGTAAATGGGATTTGGTGAGTTAAGAAGGAAAAGCAGAGTCCTTCAAAAGTTGCATAAAACACAAAGAATAGCCAGTAAAATTCCCAAACTGAAAGGTAATGAGAGAAATCTAACGCTAGACACATTAAACTATAAATGTAAAATAACAGCAAAGAAAATTCTTTGGAACTAGCAGAGGAATGGATAAATTATCAGTGGAACAGGGTAGAATCTAGACATGGACAGAGAGGGTGGCACTCCAGGTCTTTGAGGAGAGGAGGAAATATTCAGTAAATGGTGCTATTTGTTTAAAAATGAAGCTGGGGAAAAGTGTTGTGGCTCAGAAAGTCAAGCTACCTCTTGCCACATTGGCATGCCATATGGAGTGCTGACTCAATTCCCTGCTGCTCTGCTTCACACCCAGCTCCCTGCTAATGCACCTGAGGAGGCAATAGAAGACAGCCCAAGTATTTGGGCCCCTGCACCCACATGGGAAAACCAGATGGAGGTCCTGTTTCCTGGCTCCCAGTCCTGGCTCCTGGCTTTGGCCTGCCCCATCCTCTGTCCCCCACCTTCTGCGTTTCAAATAAATCAATCAATAAATCTTCAAAGAAAAATACAGAATACCAGTCATATACTTTTCCTCAAAGTAAATTCTAAGCGGATGAAAGGTTAAAGAGTTTAAAAATTACACTATAAATTATTAAAAGAAAATATGGACAATTTCTTTTTTTAACCTAGAAACCTTTTATTTCAGGTATGCAAACTTTATGCATTTCATATATACAAATTTAGGAACATAGTGATTCTTCCCATCCTGCCCTCCTTCCCACAGACACTTGCACCTTTCTTCCTCCTCTCTCTCCTGTTCTCATTCTTATTTTTTACTAAGATCTATTTTCAAATAACTTTGCAAGCGTAAGATTATCCTTACACTAATTAAAGAGTTCAACAAATAGTATGAAAAAAAAAACTGTTCCTCAACAGTCAAGATAAGGCTGTATAAAGTCATTGCATCTCAAAGTGTCAATTTCACGTCTATAGATTACCTTTTAGTTACTCTGTTAATTACCAGAAATCAGGGAGAACACATGGTATTTATTTTTTTGCGACTGGCTTATTTCACAAACTGTAATGTTTTCCAGTTGGATTTCTTTTATTGCAAAGGACAGGATTTCATTTTTTTTTACTGCTGTGTATACTACATATGTACATATCCCACAATTTCTTTATCCATTCTTCAGTTGACTGATATCTGGGTTGATTCCATATTTTAGCTACAGTTAATTGTGCTGCAATAAATACTGGAGTACAGATAATTCTTACAGGTGCTGATTTCTTTTGGTAAATTCCCAGGAGTGGGGTGGCTGGGTCATATGGTAGATCTGTATTCAGATTTCTGAGCTATCTATACTGTCTTCCACAGTGGCAGCACCAGTTTACATCCCCACCTAAGTCAGCTTAGGGTATCTTTTTCCCTGCATTCTCACCAGCACTTGTTTGTTGATTTTTGTATGAATGTCATTCTAACTGGGGTGAGGTAAAACCTCATCATGGTTTTGATTTGCATTTCCCTGATGGCTAGTAATCCTGAGCATTTTTTCATGTGTCCTTTGGCCATTTGGATTTCCTTTTTGAAAAGTGTCTATTCAAATCTTTCACGCATTTCTTAACTGGATTGTTTGTTTTGTTGAATTTCTTGAGCTCTGTATAAATTCTGGATATTAAGCCTTTTTTAGTTTGCAGATATTTTTTCCCATTCTATTGATTAGCTCTTCACTTTGCTGAGAGTTTCTTGTGCAGTGCAGAAGCTTCTCAGCCTGGTACAATCCCATTTGTCAACTTTGGCTTTGATTGCCTGTGCTTCTGGGATCTTTTTCAAGAAGTCTTTGCCTATGCCAATGTCTTGCAGGGTTTCCCCAGTGTTCTCTAGTAATTTGATGGTATTGGGTAGTAGAGTTAGCTCTTTGAAATTCATTTTGAGTGGATTTTTGTTTAAGGTGAAAGAAAGGGGTCTAGTTTCATACTTCTGCATGTGGAGATCCAATTTTCCCAGCACCGTTTGTTGAAGAGACTGTCCTGACTCCAAGGATTGATTTTAGCTGCTTTGTCAAAGATAAGTTGGTTGTAGATGTGGGGATTGATTTCTGGAGTTTCTATTCTGTTCCATTAGTCTACCCATCTATTCTTGTGCCAGTACCAGGCTGTTTTTAATTATAACTGCCCTGTAGTATGTCTTGAAATCTGGTATTGTGATGCTTCTGGCTTTGTTTTTGTTGTATAAATTTGCTTTAGCTACTTGGGGTCTCCTGTGTTTCCATATCAATTTTAGTATCATTTTTTATAGATCTGAGAAGAATATCTTTGGTAGCTTGATTGGTATTGCATTGTATCTGTGAATCACTTCTGGTAGTATGAACATTTTGATGATATTGATTCTTCCAATCCATGAACATTTAAGATTTTTATGTTTTGGGGGGCCTTTTTCTAATTCTTTAATGTTTTACGGTTTTTATCATAGAAATCTTTGTCATCCTTGGTTAAATTTATCCCAAGGTATTTGTTTTTTTTTTTTTTTTTTTTTTTTTTGTAGCTATTGTGAATAGGATTGATCTTAGAAGTTTTCTCATCCATGGCATTGTCTGTGTATACAAAGGCTATTGATTTTTCTGTGTTAATATTATAGCCTGCCACTTCATCAAACTTATAAATTTAATGAGTAGCAGTGGTCTCTCAGTGGAGTCTTTTAGATGCCCTATATACAGAATCATATCATCTACAAATAGAGATAGTTTGACTTCCTCCTTCAACTTTTATCCCTTTGATTTCTTTTTCTTTCCTAATGGGTCTGGCTAAAACTTCCAGGACTATATTGGATATAGATTTATTTGTATAAAGATAAAGATTTATTTTTTATGTATTTACTTGGAAGAGTTAAACAGAGAGAGAAGGAGAGGCAGAGTCTTCCATCCGCTGGTTCACTATCCAGATGGTTGCAATGGCTGGAGCTGCACCGATCTGAAGCCAGGAGCCAGGAGCTTCTTCTAGGTCTCCTACGCAGGTGCAGGGTCCCAAGGACTTGGGCTGTCTTCTGCTGCTTTTCCAGGGCAAAGCAGAGAGCTGGATTAGAAGTGGAGCAACCAGGATTTGAATGGAGCCCATATGGGATGCCGGCACTGCAGGCATCAGCTTTACCCACTTTACCCACAGTGCCAGCCCCTAGAGATTCTTGAGTTGTTGATTTCCATCTTCATTGCATTGTGGTCAGAGAAAATGCATGGTATGATTTTGATTTTTTTTGAATTTACTGATACTTGCTTTATGGCCTAGCTTGTGATGTATCCCAGAGAAAGTTCCATGCATTGGTGAGAAGAATGTGCATTCTGCAACTGTGGGATGAAAACTTCTGCAGATATCTGTTAGTTTCCTTTAGTATATAATGTTGATTAACTGTTGTTTTCTTGTTGTTGTTTTTTTTTTTTTTGTCTGGTTTATCTTTCCATTGCTGAAAGTGGAATATTGAAGTCCTCCACTACTGTTGTATTGGAGTATATGTCTCTCTTTAGATCAATTAGTATTCCTTTTAAATAGCCAGGTGCCCTGTAATTGGGTGCATATACATTTATTATAGTTAAGTCTTCTTTTGAAGTGATCTCTTAATCCTAACATAGTGCCCTTCTTTGTCTCTTTTAACAGTTTTTGTATTAAAGTCTATTTTGTCTGATATTAGGATGGCTACACCAGCTCTTTTTTCCTTTCTGTTAGCATGGAATATCTCTTTCCATTCTTTCAGTCTTCATGTATCTTTATTGGTGAGATGTGTTTCTTTTAATCAGCAAATGGGTCTTGTTTTTTTTAATCCATTCAGGTAGTCTGTATCTTTTAATTGGAGAGGGAGGCCATTTATATTCAAGGTTACTATTGATAAGTAATGACTTGGGGAGCCAGCACTGTGGAGTAGCAGGTAAAGCTGCTGCCTGCAGTGCGAGCATCCCCTATGGGTGCTGGTTTGAGACTGAGCTGCTCCACTTCCAATCTAGCTCTCTGCTGTGGCCTGGGAAAGCAGTGGGAGATGGCCCAAGTCCTTGGGCCCCTGCACCTCCATGGGAGACCCAAATGAAGTTCCTGACTCCTGGCTTTGTGTTGGCACAGCTCTGGCCATTGTGGCCATCTGGGGAGTGAACCAGCAGATGGAAGACTCTCTCTACCTCTGCTTCTGCTTCTCTGTAACTGTGCCTTTCAAATAAATAAATAAATCTTTTTAAAAAAATAAGTTATGAGTTGGCCCTGCCAATTTTTACATGAATACTCCTAATTTTTACTTTGGATTTCCTTTGTACTTTTACTGGGAATTTTTCTGCCTTCACATTCTTTTCATGTTTCTGTGTTTCTGTGTATAGCACATCCTGAAGCACCTTTGTAAAGCTGGATGAGTGGTGACAAATTCTTTCAATTTCTGTTTGTTATGGAAGGTGTTTATTTCACATTCATTCACAAAAAAGAGCTTTGTTGGTTATAGTTTTCTGGGTTGACAGTTTTTTTTTTTTTTTATTTTCCTCTTGAGACATGGATTATATTTTGCCATTCTCTTCTGGCCTGTGGAGTTTCTGATGAGAAGTGAGCTAGCTGTGAGTCTAATTGGACATCCTCTGAAAGTAATCTGCGTTTCTCCAGTGCGTATTTTAGAATATTTTCTTTAAGTTTAGCTGTGGAGAGCTTCACTACAATGTGTCATGGTGAATATCTTTCCTAGTCATGCATATTATGAGTTCTGTGTTCTTCCTGTACTTGGACATCCCTTTATTTTTCCAAATTGGGGAAGCTTTGTGTAATTCTTTCACTAAAAAGGCCTTATAATCCATACCTTCAGAAATTCTTAAGACCTGTATGTTGGGTCACCTGATAGTATTCCATAAATCTCTAACACTGTTTTTAATCTTTCTAATTTTTTATTTGATTGTAAAATTTCCAGAGATTCATCTTCTAACTCAAATATTCTTTTTTTTAAATTTTATTTGAAAGACAGAGTTACAGAGAGAGGTAGATAGAGACAGAGAGATATTCCATCTGCTGGTTCACTCCCCAAATGAGCACAATGTCTGGAGCTGAGCCGATCCAAAGTTAGGAGCCAGGAGTTTCTTCTGGGTCTCCCACATGGATGCAGGGCCTCAAGGACTTGGGCTGTCCTCTACTGCCTTCCCAGGCCATAACAGAAAGCTGGATCAGAAGAGGAGCAGCTGGGACTTGAACCAACGCCCATATGGGATGCTGACATTTCAGGCCAGGGCTTTAACCCACTACGCCACAGTGCCGACCCTCATATTCTTTCTGCTGCCTCACTAAGTCTGTTGTTAAGGCTTTCCACCACATTTTTTATTTGATCTATTGAAATCTTCATTTATAATATGTTGTTTATATTTCTCTTTAAAAATCTCAATTTCATGGGAAAATTTTCATTCATGTCATTTATGGATTTTTTTAAATTCATGGATGCTTCTGATTACTTCTGAGTTATCCTGTAATTATTTTTTAATTCCATTTCCAGCATTTCACCAATATATTCATCTTCGCATCCTAGTGTTGAAGCATTGTTGTGTTCCTATGGGGGCATCATGTTGTCTTCCTTATTCTTGTTCCTTGAATATCTCCATTTATTTTAGGCATTTGTGGGGATATTTGTTTTTCTTTTTTTCTTTCTCTGATGGATTTTACCTTTGGAATAAGCCTCTGTGGCTTAGTGGAGTGTCTGCTCTTTCAGTGAATAGCCAGATTTTTTGCTATATGTGGCCTGGGAGCTCTGTCCAGGGTTGGGGGAGTATCCAGGTTGACATCCCAGTTGGGTGTGGTAAATCTCCTTTTTTTTTTTTTTTTTTTTAATCAGAAAGGAGAGTTTGATCAGCGCTGTTGGTGTAATCTCACCCTCACTTCCTCTCCTCCAAGACAACAAATGCCCGGGGGCTAGCCCCAGTGAGTGCATTATTCATCTGTGCTACCACAAGGACCACACAAAGGATTCGTGCAGTCCTCAGTGTGAGCACAAATCCTGCAGCAGTTACCCACCCCACGCAATTAGGGACGATTAGGGTTCCCTAAGTGTGTGGAGCTTCCCACAGTGACTGCCCAGGGAACCAGCCTGCATACCCTGTGCCCTCCCACATAGCCACAATGTTTCCACATTCCCAACATAGGAGGCTTCCACAGTCATGGGGTGTTGAGGATCCACTGCCCAGCCAGTCCATGCTGTCCACAGAGAGGCATCCACCAAGGCAGCCTAAGCCTTATAGCCTGTGACGTGCTGAGAGGCTGGGGACACCTCACAGTCCTTAGTGGGCACCCAGTCCCCTGTCAGTCCTCCTACCTAGACTCGGGTGTCTTCTTGGCTGGCTGCTGGGCTTGCTGACACAAGCTGACACAGCTATTAAATATGTCCAAAATGGCACCCACCCTGTCACTGCTAGTTGAAGAGTGCCATTGTCAGGGAGTTGGTGAGAGAGAAACATATCTCCCTTTTTTTTTTTTTCCTCTAGGTTGGCAGGTACACTGTCCCCCATTGAGCTCCAGGCTGGCCTCATGGCATGCTCTCCCCACAGCTTTTATCACCAGTGGCTTGGTCTCATTTCACTCTCCAAAGCTGGTGTTGAGGCTCTCGGCTGCTGGGGTCCTGTGTTGTGTCGTATTCATGCTGCACATCCACATGCTCCATGTAGATCCACATTATTCCTCTAACATCCATGGAGTTTCCACTTCAGTTTTCTCCCTAACTCTTCCCTGAGAATGCACTCTCTCTCTCTCTCTCTCTCTTTTTTTTTTTTCCTTTTTTAACTATCTTCCCCTAGACTAGAACAGTAAACTCTCTCCCTATTCCGTCATGTTGGAATAACCTGTCTCTCTCTTTTATTTTTTTAAGATTTATTTTATTCAAAAGGCAGAGTTACAGAGAGGGAGGGACAGAGATCGAGAGGTCTTCCATTGGCTCGTTCACTCCCCAAATGGCTGTGATGGCCAGAGCTGGGATAATGTGAAGCCAGGAGCCAGGAACTTCTTCCGGGTTTCCCACATGGGTACAGGGGCCCAAGCACTTGGTCCATCTTCTGTTGCTTTCCAGGCTATCAGCAGGGAGCTGGCTGGGAAATGGAACAGTCTGGACTCCCATATCCCCCCATATGGGATGCCAGCACTACAGGCTGAGGCTTAACCTACTATGCCACAGCACCAGCCCCTGGACAATTTAAAAGATAAACTTTAAGCTGGAAGGGCTTGCTTTGTAAGATTATCAGCCTTGAAGCCATTTAAGAAATGGTATTTTATCTTTCTGGCAAATGACAAAAAAAGTTGAAAGAAATTTGCAAAATTGTAATACTTAAAAGGTAAATATAAATTTCGGTTTTTAAAGGTTAAATGACGCTAAATTGGCCTTCTGTAATAGACTACTACATAGTTTATGTGAAAAAAGCTTGAATTTGCATTTCCCTGATAAATCATGTGAGGTGAAGCACTTTTCTGTGTTTAATCCATTCTCTTTCCTGATGGGAATTGGGTGTTTCTTAAGTTTTTTGTGGGTTCTTCCCTTGATATTTCAGCTTAGTATTAATCCTTAATTAATTTATTTTTTTAAAGATTTATTTATTAGGCCGGCTCCGCGACTCAATAGGCTAATTTTCCGCCTGTGGCGCTGGCACCCCCGGTTCTAGTCCCAGTAGGGGCGCTAGATTCTGTCCCAGTTGCTCCTCTTCTGGTCCAGCTCTCTGCTGTGGCCAGGGAGTGCAGTGGAGGATGGCCCAAGTGCTTGGGCCCTGCACCCGCATGGGAGACCAGGAGAAGCACCTGGCTCCTGGCTTCGGATCAGCACGGTGCGCCAGCCGCAGCGGCCATTTGGAGAGTGAACCAATGGAAAAGGAAGACCTTTCTCTCTGTCTCTCTCTCTCACTGTCCACTCTGCCTGTCAAAAAAAAAAAAAAAAGATTTATTTATTTATTTGAAAGGCAGAGTTACACAGAGGAGAGGCAGAGAGAGTGTGTCTTCCATCCGCTGGTTCACTCCCCAATTGGCTGCAACAGCCGGCGCTGTGCCGATCTGAAGCCAGGAGCCAGGAGCTTCTTCTGGGTCTCCTGCACGGGTGCAGGGCCCCAAGGACTTGGACCATCTTCTGCTACTTTCTCAGGCCACAGCATAGAGCTGGATAGGAAGTGGAGCAGCCAGGTCTTGAACTGGCGCACATATGGGATGCCAGTGCTTCAGGCCAGGGTTTTACCGCCCTGCGCCACAGCGCTGGCCCCAGTATTAATCCTTAATTTATATATTAAACATTTCTGCCAGTCTATTTGTTGTTCTGTTGTTTTTTAAAATGTGTCTGTTAGACTCTAGAAGTTTGTTACATAGTCACATCTGTCTGTCTTTCCTTGATGACATTGGAGTCTGTGGCTGGATGAGGAATTCTCTACTCAAACTCAATGAAAGTATTATTTTTTGATTCTTTCGAGGGCTTGGTGTATTATAGTTCAAGCTAACTCTGTAATCTTTCTGTGATTTATGCTAGTGCATGGATCGAACCTCATATTATTTCCATAGCTGGCAACTGAATGACTCTTTCCCCTGCTAATGAACATGCTGAGTTCACCTTGGCTCAGCCATTGTGTCTGTGGGCACCTTCCTTTCTGCTCACAATGAAAATTTGCAATGTAGTGGCTTTAAAATCGAGAGCACATTTTAGAATCTAGAATAGTAAACTTTGCATGAGCTTTCACAAAATTCACGTGGTCTGTCACATTTTCTTTTCAGGATGATTTTTAGATTAATTTTCAATTTCTATATCATGGAAGGTAGGCTGGGACTATATTCCCTTTAATTTTTATAAAAATTAGCATCTTGATAACATTAATATTTCCTAGTCAGGCACAAGTTATATGTCTCTGTTTATTCAGGTTTCCTTTGCTGTCCATCATACAGTTTTTTTTTTATTTTTGTGTATGCATTTTTTGTGAGTTTTAAGCACGTTTTCATTTTCTTGACATCATGAGTGAATTTTTAAACCTAATTTTTTAGATTTGGTGTTTCCTGTGGGCAGGAAGATTCTAAAATATCTTTATTTGTAATGAACATGCTTATGTATTTTTTAAAGATTTATTTATTTATTTGAAAAGCAGAGTTACACAGAGTCATAGAGAGAGAAAAAGAAGTCTTCCATTCATTGGTTCACTCCCCAAATGGCTGCAATGGCTAGAGCTGAGCGGATCTGAAGCCAGGAGCCATCCGATGGTTCACTCCCCAGTTGGCTGCAACAGCTGGTGCTACACTGATCTGAAGCCAGGAGCCAGGAGCTTCTTCTGGGTCTCCCATGTGGGTGCAGGGCCCCAAGGACTTGGGCTTGGAGCTCTGCAGATCCAAAGTCAAGAACCAGGAGCTTCTTCTGGGTCTCCCACATGGGTGCAGAGGCCCAAGAACTTGGGCCATCACGATGAACTCATGGCAAAGACTTTGAAATTTGAGCTTCAGGAAAAGTCTGCCTATATAGCCAATTACCTAAAGGTGCTAGTTCCTATCTCTTCCACATAAAGTATTTTCTGGATTTAGGGTCCCATCAATTATAAATTGATTTAATAACACTTCTTCCCCTAAACTCCTAAATAAATGACTTCAAGGGTCCAGCATTGTGGCATAGTGGTGGGTAGGGCCGCTGCTTGCAGTGCCGGCATCCCTTATGGACACAGGTTCCAGGCCCAGCTGCTCTACTTCCAATCCAGCTCTCTGCTATGGCCTGGGAAAGTAGTAGAAGATGGCCCAAGTCCTTGTGTCCCTGCACCCACATGGGAGACCCAGAAGAAGCTCCTGGTTTTTAACTTTGGATCTGCACAGCTCCAGCCATTGTGGCCATTTGGGGAGTGAACCAGCGGATGGAAGACGTCTCTCTCTCTCTCTTTCTATCTCTATCGCTATCTCTGTCTCTGTCTCTACATCTCTCTGTAATTCTGTCTTTCAAATAAGTAGAAAAAAAAACTTTAAAAAACTGTATCAGGCAGAACATAAAACATACAATTGGAGAAGTATTAGATGGTCAATTGAAACTCAAATACCTTTTAAGTCCTCGTGAAGTAAAATTTAAGTAGCATTATTAATCTAAGACCTACCTGATATATTTGAATATTCAGTGTTTTGTAAGTAATATGGGCTCTGGAAGTTTCATCTTTAGAGAACTTGGTAGTAGATAATAATTTATTTGAAGGAAAGCAAACCCTAGGGATGAAACATCATATATATTCAAGTTATTGCATGTATAGCATTTCTGTTTGTTTTAAGTACATCCAGCTTAGGGTTGTACATGAAATTACAATTATAAATCAATTTGCTCCTGATTCTGTGAATTCATACTTAATGCCATTAACATGTCATCACATGTGATATTCTTGGTAAATGTAGCAGAATATAAATTAAAAGTTGATATAAGATAGGTGGGTATTTGGCTTAGCAATTCAAGATGCCAGTTGAAATATCTGCATCCCATATCTAAGTATGTGGGTTCAAATTCCTGTTTTATTTCTGATCCCAGCTTCCTGTTATTGTGTACTCTGGGAGGCAGCAGGAAATTGCTCAAGTACTTGGGAACTTGCCACACGTGTGGGAGACCTGGATTGAGTTCCAGCTCCTGTCTGTGGCCTGGACCATCTCCAGCTATTATAGGCAGTTAAGAAGGGAACCAGAAGATGAAAGTGCTCTGTCTCTCTCCATTTTCCTTTAAAAATTTAGTATAGCCTTTATTCCTCTCATATATTTATAAATGAGTTTCCTTGAAAATAAGACGTTTGGGTCAAGTTTTGTTTTTTTTTTTTTAAGATTTTTTTTTTTATTTATTTGAGAGGTAGAGTTACAGACAGTGAGAGAGAGAGACAGAGAGATAGGTCTTCCTTCCGTTGGTTCACTCCCCAAATGGCCTCAATGGCCAGAGTTGAGCCGATCTGAAGCCAGGAGCCAGGTGCTTTCTCCCACTCTCCAATGCGGGTGCATGGGCCCAAGCATTTGGACCATTTTCTACTGCTTTTCCAGGCCACAGCAGAGAGCTGGATCGGAAGAGGAGCAGCTGGGACTAGAACTGGTGTCCATCTGGGATGCTGGTGCCGTAGGCGGGGGATTAACCTGCGCCACAGCACCAGCCCCTCAAGTTTTCTTTAATAAATGCTTGTAGCCTATTTTACGCACTCAGTAGTTGGAAAGCGTGATGCATCTTCATAATGTAGCGATACTATGCACTGATTCACTTGGGGCCCCCTTGCTAAAAATGAGTGTGGTAGTTAATAGAAACCTAATTAAGTGATGAAAGGATATGGAAAGGAAGGGAAGGGAATTTAGGCTTAACTTTCCACTTAAATAATTAAGCTGTGCAGTGATACAGTTGTGGCAATATGTATTCTGTAGTACTCCTGAGCTACAAATCAGGTTATGCTAGAAAGATTATGCTAGAACCATAGGTGATGTGGCTGTCACAACTCATTTGACTCAAGCAAGAGACCTGTGTGGTCTGTGAAATGGAACTGTGACATTTCACTCTGCCAGTTAGGAGTATGGAGTGGGTCAGAACCACTCTCTATGACAGTTATTTATAGGAAAATGTATTCTCTTCTTTACCTCTTAATTGTTGAAGGCTTTTGAAAAGCAGGATTGTTGACAACACTGATTATGAACTTTATTGATCTTCATAAGATTACCTGCCACACTTTGACTTACAGGATCTTCAACAGTGGGTAGATGGTGCTAATGAACATGGCTTTGTCCTGGTCTCATTTGGAGCTGGTGTCAAGTATCTGTCAGAAGACATTGCTAACAAACTGGCAGGAGCACTGGGGAGATTGCCTCAAAAAGTGATTTGGAGGTAAGGCAGTAATAAAGCTTCTTTGCTTTGATTTTTCCATATCCCTTTGTTGAGTGCACAGGTCTCGCTGAAGCACAGCACTTTGAGTCTTCTGGCAAGATTCACAGGATGCTCCTGACTCTTCATTTGGTTTCTTAGTGAAATGGAGTTTAGAAATTAATTCATAAGACTCTGGGATTGATTAAAGAGACCACTGGCCTATTGTGTAGAAAAGAATTTGATTCAGAATGATTTATTCTAGATTCAGATGCATTTGTAGTCGTCCTGAGATTTTTACCCTTATTTACTCTTGCATGATTTATTATCATTTTAAACATTTTAGTTGTAGTTGCATGATGCCTTTCAGTATGGTCTTTTAAATCAATTTGTAAATTTTTTAATTTTAATTTTTAATTAGTTTTTAACAGATTTAATATAGTTGGTAGATACAATCCTAAGAACACAATGATATTCCTCTCCTCCATTTATTCCCCCTCTTTCCTTGCTCACGTTTTTTTTAGTTCTTGAGATAACTGTTCTAACTTATGTGTGGGAGATAAAATTTAAAAAGCAAACAAAAAAGAAAAAAAAGGAAATGTGTGTGTGTATCAGTGTTGGTACAAATATAGTGAATAACTAGTTAATGACAAACCCACAGATTGGCATCAGCTTCCTTTGAGAGACACTAACAGGTGTCTGTGTACAAGGTTTCCAGTCCCATGCTTAAAACATAGATCTAAATTCTTTCTTTAGCATGTATTTATTTCGTGCCTGCCTCCAGTGTTGGGCTCTGTGATGTGGTAGTGAGCACTGTCAGCCCCACAGTGCTCATACAGTTAGAAGGGTATCTCTCAAGCCATTACAAGTAGGCTGTGAGTAATAAGGGTCTTTCCTTTATAGCAACTTTGTAGATTTCAGCCTTCATGTGTCCTGAGCTAAATTGAGATGGAAGTGCACAAGTATTTTATTCTAACTTTTCAGGACTTCTCCCTTCAGATTCTGGTCTACTAAATTTCCTCTTTGGATTTCACCCAGGAAGCACCTCTTCTACTTTATTTAGGATGGTTTGTGTCTGTTCAGCAAGTTCTCGGCATACTCTTAATCATGATTCACCCTTATGGTTTACCTTTTAAAGAGCAGGCAGGGAATAGCCTAATGATGTCCTTTGCTCCATAGAACTGCTGTCCTTGGGGCCCAGCTAAAGAGATGCACTTTCTGGTTTCATACAATACTTGTACCGTCCCTCAGCTCCAGGTGTTAAGGGTAGGACCCCTGACTGCCCAGTGAAACTAGCCCTTTGTTTCAGCTTCTGGGACTGGTAGGAAATGACTTGATTTCCATTATAGTTTTTTTTTGGTTCCTTCCCTCTCTATCTCTGTATAGAGAAGCCAATGGAATATATATCTTCTATCTAAGCAAATTATTTCTGCATCCCTCAAAGAAATATCTTTGGTTCAAAAGAAGCTTAATTAAATGCTTGTTGTTACTGAAGCATGGTTTCACTCTAAGACTACCAATTGTTTGAAATATAGTTAAACCAGGTAGTTCATACTATGAACTAGGATTTGAAGTCTGAAAAATAAATTGTCTGGTGTGCATTTCAGATTTTCTGGAACCAAACCAAAAAATCTAGGAAACAACACTAAGCTCATAGAATGGTTACCGCAGAATGACCTGCTTGGTAAGTCCATGATGTGGGAATGACTACTTGGCTATTGGAGTTTAACTGTGTAAACATGACTTTTGTACTTGAATGATTCATACTATATCTGTGTATTTTATGATACAGTCATTGTGTTTTCTCTGCCATCTCAAGTCTCAAATTTCAGCCCAAAATTCCACATCTTTATTGGAAAGCAATTTGTAAAATAGAAGCACTTGAGTTATAAATTAAAAGCATTAGATCAGTCACCAATTTGAATTATCTGGAAAATATAGGTTAACTGTATAAACTGCCAGTGAATAAAGCTATACCTGATTAATCTCATTGTGTGAATGTAATAAAATTAAAACAATGAACATACGGATTTGTATTATAGTTTTATTACAGATGTGTCTCAGAGCCAAGGAATATTAGAAGTTACTTATTTGTTTGAAACCAAAGAAAAATAAAAGACCAGGGAAACAGTTGATTTATTTTTACTTTTAGTCATCTGCCTCAATTTCCCCATGAATCACCAGGTGTTGTGGAAGCACATTGTTTCTTCTGATTTATTTCTTGGGATTTTTATGCTCAATTCAAAATTGAAAGTACTTTATATAGATCATTTAATTATATTTGAATCTAAATTATTTAACTCTTTATTCAGAAAGCAGATAAAATATAAATTTTTGTTTTTTAAATTTATTGAAAATATGTCACTATCCTTTAATGTAATATTTATTAAGAAAATTATAGGGCAAGTGCCGCAGCTCAATAGGCTAATCCTGCACCTGCGGCGCCAGCACACCGGGTTCTAGTCCTGGTCGGGGCGCCGGATTCTGTCCCGGTTGCGCCTCTTCCAGTCCAGCTCTCTGCTGTGGTCCAGGAGTGCAGTGGAGGATGGCCCAAGTGCTTGGGCCCGGCAGCCCATGGGAGACCAGGAGAAGCACCTGGCTCCTGACTTCGGATCAGCGCGGTGCGCCAGCTGCAGCGCGTGGGCTGCAGCAGCCATTGGGGGCTGAACCAATGGAAAAGGAAGACCTTTTTCTCTGTCTCTCTCTCTGTCCACTCTGCCTGTCAAAAAACAAAAAATACTAATAAAATAATATACACATGACTTTAAATTAAATTATATTTTTGAAAATGGGCTTTTAAAATGTATTTATTTTTATTTTCTAAATTTTTGAAAGGCAAAGTGACAGAGGCAGAGACAGAAGTAGATCTTCCATCTCCTGGTTTATTGTCTAAATGGCCACTGTGGACAGGGGCCAAAGCCAGGAGCCAGCGGTTTCATCCAGGTCTCCCATGTTGGTAGTAGGGGTCCAAGAACTTGGGCCATCTTCCACTGCTTTTCCAGGCGCATTAGCAGGGAGCTGGATCAGAAGTGGAGCATCTGGGACTTGAACCAGCACTTTAATATATGATGCCAAAGTTGGGAGAGAGTAACTTAACCTGCTGTGCCATAACACCAGCTGTACTTTCTAGAAACTATGGTGATCCTTCTAGGCTGGCGCCGTGGCTCATTAGGCTAATCCTCCGCCTTGCGGCGCCGGCAAACCGGGTTCTAGTCCTGGTCGGGGCATCGGATTCTGTCCTGGTTGCCCCTCTTCCAGGCCAGCTCTCTGCTATGGCCAGGGAGTGCAGTGGAGGATGGCCCAAGTACTTGGGCCCTGCACCCCATGGGAGACCAGGATAAGTACCTGGCTCCTGCCATCGGATTAGCACCGTGCGCCGGCCGCAGCACGCTGGCCGCGGCAGCCATTGGAGGGTGAACCAACGGCAAAGGAAGACCTTTCTCTTTGTCTCTCTCTCTCACTGTCCACTCTGCCTGTCAAAAAAAAAAAAAAAAAAAAAAAAAGAAAGAAACTATAGTGATCCCTCTAAAAATCAGCAAACTGGACTTCATGACTTTGAAATAGTAAAGAATTATAGATATATATATATATAATATACACATACTATGCTTATAATATATGCATATGTATAATATATACATGTGTTATGTATATATCATATATACTATATACATAATAAATCTTTTTCATGTAATTATTAATATGAGAAAACATCAACAATTTCATGGAAAATGGAATTAGAAGATAAGTTTATTTTTTTATTTTTTATTTATTTTTTTTGACAGGCAGAGTGGACAGTGAGAGAGAGAGACAGAGAGAAAGGTCTTCCTTTGCCGTTGGTTCACCCTCCAATGGCCACCGTGGCCAGCGCGCTGCGGCCGGCGCACCGCGCTGATCCGATGGCAGGAGCCAGGAGCCAGGTGCTTTTCCTGGTCTCCCATGGGGTGCAGGGCCCAAGCACCTGGGCCATCCTCCACTGCACTCCCTGGCCACAGCAGAGAGCTGGCCTGGAAGAGGGGCAACCGGGACAGAATCTGGCGCCCCGACCAGGACTAGAATCTGGTGTGCCGGCGCCGCTAGGCGGAGGATTAGCCTAGTGAGCCGCGGCGCCGGCTGAAGATAAGTTTATTTTAGTGAAAGTTTTGAAATCTATGTATACAAGGAGGCTCCAAAAAGTCATGAAAAAATGTGTTTTATGAATAAAAGTGACTTTCTCTGGATGATAAAACTGAGAAAAAAGGAAGACAAGAAAATTTCCATTTCTTCACATTTATATTTTTCTTTTTCTGTTTTTTTCCTGTATGTTTTTACAATTATGACTCAGATTCCATAGAAAGTAGGAAAGTAGCAAGAAGTTTAAATTTGATGACTCGACTCTGGGCTATCACAAAGTCATAGTGTGGGGGCCGGCACCGTGGCTCACTAGGCTAATATTCTGCCTGCAGTGCCAGCATGCCATATGGGCGCTGGTTCCACTCCCGGTTGCTCCTCTTCCAGTCCAGATCTCTGCTATGGCCTGGGAAGGCAGTGGAGGATGGCCCAAGTGCTTGGGCCCTGCACCCGCATGGGAGACCAGGAGGAAGCACCTGGCTCCTGGCTTCTGATGGGCGCAGCGCTGGCTGTAGCAGCCATTTGGGGGGTGAACCAATGGAAGGAAGACCTTTCTCTCTGTCTCTCTCTCTCTCACTGTCTAACTCTGCCTGTCAAAAAAAAAAAAAAAAAAAAAAAAAACAAAGCAAAGTCACAGTGTGACCCTGTTATTCATGATCACCAAAGCTTCTATGACATGGAACTCTCCGGCAAGTGCAGTACTCAGTGCCCACTCCTGAACACCATCCTCAAGTCTCTCATTCTCTTGGTTTCCACAGTCTCAGCTCTCTGACATTTCCAAGATTAATGTCCTTTAAAATGTTTTTATTTGTATGAAGGGAGCAAAGTTCATGCATTTTGTATATACAGTTTTAAGAGCGTAGTGATAATTCCCACCCTAACCTCTCTCCCTCCCTCACTTGCTCCCACACTCTGTTCTCATTGTTTCTTATTTTTCTTTTATAACTTGCAATGGCATACTTTGTTTGCTTTTTTTAAAAAAAAAAGTTTATTTATTTATTTGAAAGGCAGAGTTAGAGAGAAAAAGAGACAGAGAGAGATCTTCCATCTGCTAGTTCACTCACCAAACAGCCACAATGGCTGGAGGTGGGCCAGGCATCTCCCACATGGAAACAGGGGCCCAAGTATATGTGGCATCTTCCACTATTTTTCCAGGCCATTAGCAGGGATCTGGATTGGAAGTGGAGTAGTCGGGACTTGAGCCGGTGCCCGTATGGGATGCTGGCATTGCAAGCCATGGCTTTACCCTCTACATCATGGCACCAGCCTCTCAATTTACTTTATAATCATAAGCTTAACCTTCCACAAAATAAAGAATTCAACAAGTAGTAAGTAGAAAAGGGATTGTTCCTCAGGAGTATAGATAAGAGCTGTAAATAATAATCAAATCTCAATAAGTGGGATTAATGTCCTTTTTAACTCTAGGCTGCATGTTTGTGGATCCCCTAGTGGTTTTTAAGCATGATTGATACATTCCTTCAGGATAGGAAGTAGAAACCAAATCACGTTCTCTCCCTCATTCCTTGCTACCTCTCTCTCTCTCTGCATGACAGCTTGGCTTTATTCTTACCAGCCTTGACATTGTGGTTTTGTTCAAGGAAAGGGGTTCTACTGTTAAAAAGAAAGCTTGAAATCCACATGTGGGACATATCCTTTAGTTGGACCTAAGACTCTTGGAAGCCGTTTGTGAGCTATATCTAGTGACAATGACTGACGCTCCCCACTGGGCTTTCATACTGGAGCGCTCTGGGTACCCCGTGGAGGCTGTGATTAACACACAGTTTTTGTACCTGGTGTGTATATGTTTAAAAGACTTGTGTTTCTACCAACTATGATTTCTTTTTGGCCAATAACACATTTCTTAAGTACAGAGTTTGCTTTTCTTACACTTAATATGCAAATCTTTCCATCTTTTATAAAATATATGGTATTATGTAGGAAAGCAAATCTGGGTTTGGAAATATCTCATTAATTTTGACAAACCCCCTCTTTTATCTCCATGACAACTAGAGGTGACATGGTATCCCATATATTAAAAGATTTTTTTTAAAGATTTTCTTTATTTACTTGAGAGGTAGAGTTACAGACAGAGAGACAGAGAGAAAGGTCTTTCATCTGTTGATTTACTCCCCAAATGGCCACAGCTACCGGAGCTGAGCAGACCTGAAGCCAGGAACCAAGAGCTTCTTCAGGTTCTCCCATGCTGGGGTAGGGGTCCAAGTACTTGGGCATCTTCTACTGCTTCCCAGGCCACAGAAGAGAGCTAGATCAGAAGGGGAGCAGCTGTGACTAGAGCTAGTGCCCATAGAGAATGCCAGTGCCAGAGGCGGAGGCTTACTCCACTATGCCACAGTGCTGGCCCCACAACTGATTTCTATAAATGCTTCTCTACTTATTTGTATCCCCAAAATATGAAATTAAACTTTAATGCCAATATAACTTGAATACTGCAAATAGTGACTACTTCACAATGTTTCTGTATAGATAAACACATAAATTCTAGAATCCTGTACTAAATTGGTACATAACTTTTTTATGAAGAGAATTTGACTTTAACATTGATAAATGCCTGAGTAGCCACCAAATAGGTGTCTACTTTTAGTAGAATGTGGAGGTACCTTGCTGTTTTCTGATACTTTTTTGCTTTCTTTGACTTCCTATTAGTTACTGGCCATTTAAATATGTGATGCCATTCAGGTGATGTGATGAAGAGAAAGAAGGAACATTCTGTTTAAAGCTACATTTTTAAGTGTTTAAAATTCTTTTGATTAATATATACAAATCTATTATTTTTTAACTTTTATTTAATGAATATAAATTTCAAAGTACAGCTTATGGATTACAATGGCTTCCCCCCCGTAACGTCCCTTCCACCCGCAACCCTCCCCTTTCCCGCTCCCTCTCCCCTTCCATTCACATCAAGATTCATTTTCTATTCTCTTTATATACAGAAGATCAGTTTAGCATACATTAAGTAAAGATTTCAACAGTTTGCTCCCACACAGAAACATAAAGTGAAAAATACTGTTTGAGTACTAGTTACAACATTAAATCACAATGTACAGCACACTAAGGACAGAGATCCTACATGAGGAGTAAGTGCACAGTGACTTCTGTTGTTGACTTAACAAATTGACACTCTTGTTTATGGCCTCAGTAATCACCCTAGGCTCTTGTCATGAGCTGCCAAGGCTATGGAAGCCCCCTGAGTTCACTGACTCTGATCATATTTAGACAAGGCCATGGTCAAAGTGGAAGTTCTCTCCTCCCTTCAGAGAAAGGTACCTCCTTCTTTGATGACTCATTCTTTCCACTGGGATCTCACTCACAGGTTTTTTTGTTTTTTTTTTTTTTTTTTTTTTCCCCAGAGTGTCTTGCTTTCCATGCCTGAAATACTCTCATGGGCTTTTCAGCCGGATCCGCATGTCTTAAGGGCTGATTCTGAGGCCAGAGTGCTGTTTAGGACATCTGCCATTCTATGGGTCTGCTGTGTATCTCACTTCCCATGTTGGATCGTTCTCTCCCTTTTTGATTCTATCAGCTAGTATTTGCAGACACTATTCTTATACAAATCTATTATTATGTATATAATAGTGTAATAAGTATAGATAAAAAGTAGTGAAATTATGCTTTAAAATTATGTATGTGCAATGTATTTTACTATAATGTAGACTTTTAAAAAATATTTATTATATTTATTTGAAAGGCAGAGTTAGAAAGAGACATGTACACAGAGAGAGAAAGAGAGAGAAAGTGAGAGGGAGAGAAAGAGAGGTCTTTCATCCACTGTTTCACTTCCCAAATGGCTGCATTGACCAGATCTGGGCCAGGAGTCAGGAGCTGATTCTTCATCTCTCACGTGGATACAAGGCCAACATTTGGGCCATCCTCTGCTGCTTTCCCAGGAGCATTTGCTGAGAGCTGGATTGGAAGTGGAACAGCTAGCTAGGACTAAAACCTGGGGCCATGTGGGATGCTAGCATTGCAAGTCATGGCTTTCCCCACTGTGCCACAATGCTGGTCCCAGTGTAGTGAGGACTTTTAAGAAATTTCTGGAAAATTATTATATAATGTTATAATACATGTTATTATAAATTATTATTATAGAAGATACTCTGTCTTCTAGAGTGATAGTATTGTAAGTTGTTTTTTTTCTTATCCTTCTTAAGGGCATTCAAATATTAAAGCCTTCCTGAGTCATGGTGGTTTGAACAGTATTTTTGAAACTATGTACCATGGTGTGCCTGTAGTGGGAATCCCACTCTTTGGAGACCATTATGATACTATGACCCGGGTCCAGGCAAAAGGCATGGGGATATTGCTAGAGTGGAAGACAGTTACGGAAGGAGAGCTCTATGAAGCATTGGTGAAAGTGATCAATAATCCCAGGTAAGGTTTCAATTAATATCAAATATCTATGATTATATCTGTCACCTATACCTATACAGTATATTGTCAGCACCCAGTTATTATCAACAAATTATTAATAAGTCAGTTATGGAAATATCCTTTGGATTCCCATGATAATGTATTTTCCGTGAACTGTGTAATTTGAAAAATATAAATAGCAGTCATGTGGCTAGCTAGGTTATGATGACTCTGAGTAATTATCAGTGTTTGCCACATTGAGGACAGAGAACGTGTAATGGAAAAAATCATTAGATTCCTACAGTGTGTCAAATTCTATGTCCATTTTAATTTAATACTCATAGCAATTATAAATCACAGTTTTCATTATAGACATTATAAAGGACTTGAAACTCTAAGAGCTTTAGTAATTTGCCCCCATTCACACAACTATGGAGGTAAAATTTGCAGCCGGGACTGACTGCCCAGCTAGTGTTCTCTGTAGTCTGCAGTAAGGCAGCTGCTGCTGGGTGGTCCTAGCACTGGGTGTTCTTGAAATGCTGAGATTTAGTTAGGTGAAAGGTGAATCAGAATTTTATTTTATTTTGTTTTTTAGATTCTTGATGGGTCCTGAGTTAATCCAGTTCATAAATGAATCTGAAAGGTTGGAGAGCTGGCCTGTGTAGTTTCAAAACAAAGCAGCGGTTTCTGCCATTTTTTAAAAAGATTTACTTATTTATTTGAAAGGCAGAGCTACAGAAAGGCAGAGACAGAGAGAGCAAGAGAGGGGTCTCCCGTTTGCTGGTTCACTCCCCAAATGGCCGTAACGGCAGGTGCTGCACCAATCCGAAGCCAGGAGATCCTTCCAGGTCTTCGACATGGGTGCAGGGACTGAAGGACTTGGGCCATCTTCTGCGGCTTTCCCAAGCCACAGCATAGAGCTGGACCAGAAGTGGAGCAGCTGAGACTCCAACTGGCATCTATATGGGATGCTGGTACTGCAGGCAGTGGCCCTACCCACTATGCCACTGCGATGGCTCCAGTTTCTGCCATTTTTAGATACGATGTTTATTATCCATTTCAATGACATTAAAGATTTGAAAACAGCAAGCTACTTCTGTTTATACCTGGAGGATATGGCTTAACACAGAATTAAGAAACGCTGCTATATTCTAAAGAACAATCAATAAATTTTATATAAAATGATGCTGTTGGATTCAAATGAGGCTTAATGTTCTGCCTTTATGTGGGCTCAGAAGTGGTCTTCATGCTGTAGCCCTATGAAGGACTCTGTTGCAGGACTCTGGTTACAGCTCTGGCACTTGGAACAAAACAACAATAGCAACAACAACAACACAACCCTCCCCCCCCATGCACACACACACAGAGCTCATATAGTCTTTTTTAGGAAAGTTTTATAATGTATAGTTCTAGAGTAGAGTTTCTTGGGTGGTGTAGAATTGCACAGTTGCTGGAATTCAGGCCCATGAAAAAGAAAAGAGCAAAAAGTGTGGTTATTTACAGGAAGTTAGTGTGACTGTGTTTTGTTAGGTATGAGACAGACTGAATCAAAGAGAGAACTTGTTTTAACCTTAGATCACACTGCTGTTAAATTCTAGCAACAGAATCTTGAAGTAAACCTAAATTTCAGAATTTAAAAAAAAATTATATAGTGAATAAATTCATGTTATTTCAAAAGTTTATATATGAACCATTGTTTACCGTAGAAAGAGAGTTATGATGACATCTTAATACTTGGGTTTTGTACTTTTAACAGCTGGGTTTATTATTTAACAGTAACCTGGTCGTGAGGCATTGGTGAGAGAGAAAAAGTGCCTGTGGAAAATCACTTTCTTTCATCTTATGTGACCCACTAGAAAGAAACCCATAAGAAAAAGCCTTCACTTGATCTCTCCCTCAGTCCTAACACACTGCTGTTCACACTTCTCAAATTTGTTCTCATCTGTTAGAGCTTAATGTTTAGGGCTAAAATCATAAAAAGAGTCATCCAATCAGTTCATAAATTCTGAGTGGATTTTTCATTAGTCACTGTATTCTCACTCCTGCCTCAAATTTCTAGCTGCTTTCTGGATCTTTCCTTCCACTCCATCACAAACTGTCATGACTGTTCCCAACACTCCTTGTGTTCTGTATCCATGTCCTGTTAATTGGCTCTACCATGTGAGCCATGCAAGCTGGAAACATTGCAATTACATTTGATTATGATGTCATGTACGGCTTCACAGGTTGGAGCATTTTTCAATTCTTTTTGTATGTGTAATAAAGAATATGTGCATGTCATCATATGGGATCTGTCCTTAATGTGTTATCCAATGTGAAGTAATGCTATAACTAATACTGAAACAGTATTTTACACTTTGTGTTTCTGTGTGGGTGCAAACTGATGAAATCTTTACTTAATGTACACTAAATCGATCTTCTGTATATAAAGATAATTGAAAATGAATCTTGATGTGAATGGAATGGGAGAGGGAGCGGGAGATGGGAGGGGTGTGAGTGGGAGGGAAGTTATGGGGGGGAAGCCATTGTAATCTATAAACTGTACTTTGGAAATTTATATTTACTAAATAAAAGTTAAAAAAAAGAAAATTAAATGTCACTGCTAAAAATGGTGGAACAAAATTCTGCATTTTTTTCTCCACCCTCTCTTTTACAATCTAATAACTACACTCCCCTTCCTGCTTGATACTACTGGATGAATAGTATTTAAAAGCTTATAGAGAGAAGGACTATGTGTGAATAGTGAGTAAAGAGAGTAGAATTTGGGGTCTAAGTTTGAATCTGAATTTCAGCTTTGTAGTTGTAATGCTTTGATTTACATCTTCCTTGCCAGTATGAAATGTGTAATATTGGGTAATAAATATAATAAGATAATGTGTTTCAGGCACTTAACACAGTGCTTGGAACAGAGTAGGTGCTTGATAAAGGATCGTTTTGATTTTCCCAGAGATACAGAAATAAAGAACTGTGTGTATACTTGACCACCCTGTGTTTTGTCTCCACCCCATAGCTACCGTCAGAGGGCCCAGAAGCTTTCAGAAATTCACAAGGATCAACCTGGTCACCCTGTCAATCGAACTGTCTACTGGATAGATTACATTCTCCGCCACAATGGAGCCCACCACCTGCGTGCCGCTGTCCATCAAATCTCCTTCTTTCAGTATTTTTTACTGGATGTTGCTGTTGTGTTTTTGATTGGTGCTGCCTTGTTTTACTTCCTGTTGTCCTGGGTGACAAAATTTATCTACAGAAAAATCAAAAGTCTATGGTCTAGAAATAAGCATAGCGCAGTTAATGGACATTACCACAATGGAATACTCAATGGCAAGTATAAAAGAAATGGCCATATTAAACATGAAAAGAAAGTGAAGTGATCCAACAGCCAGGGTGTTGGAATCAAATCTGTTGTCATTGAATTTTTACTGCTATAATTTAGTCTAACAGCTACTAAAAGGAAAACATCAGTAAAAGCAATTTTAACAGTCCCTTATCAGATCTTACTAATGAAATTCTGTGGAATGAAGATGGCTGTAAGAAGCACAAACCTAAAATGCAAAAAAAAAAAAAAAAAAAAAAAGGAAAGAAAGAAAGTGTTTTTTCCGAACACTGATGCAGAAAGTTTTGGCACTGAAACTTTTAGAAGCCTTAATTATTTAAATCAATTAAGTGATTGTGTCAGACCTTAGTTTTAAATCTTGTTATCTGTGTGTGTCCCAGATAAGGAATGGTTTCCTTCCTCTAAGTAATATTTGTATGTGTGTGTATGGGTGGGTGTGGGTGTGGCTGTGGCTGTGTGTGTTTCTCTTAATAGAGAACATATATCCTGGCTGCTCATTACATTTGTTGAGGGTAAAACATTCAGAAATGAAGTAAACACACAGGTTCCAGATGTGTCTCTTGCAGCATTTAATCTGTGTGAATTCAGAACACTAATATGAAAGAACACTTTTCCCTCAAAAATGAATAGAGGAAGAAAATGAAGATATAGGTGGTATAGTTTTTTTGTACTTCTTGTTTGGTTCATTGTTTGTGTTTTCCTTTGCTTACAGACCATGAATACTTCTGTGGGGAAAACATGTAATAAGCAAATGTATGATTGCTTGTCACATTTTACTTTTGTTCTCCTTCCAGTAATTTTCCTCTAGAAGAATTTTAGTTTTTTTTTTCTATTCATTGTAATGAGAGCCATTATGTTAACTGCGTCATTAAGACAAAGCAAAAGGCTACGACTTTTGTTCAAAATACTAAAAATTATCATTTACATGACATTTTAAAACCGGGCCATTATTTGTTTATATAACTATTTGATGGCTTTTCTATAATGTAACTTTTGAATGTTCAGGTGTTACATTTCCAAAGTTTTAACTCTAAGAAATCATCTCATCCCTGTGTTGCCTAAGCCACACAATCTATGTCACATAGGTGCCAACACTTTTCCTGGAACATTCACAGTTCTCCATCTTGGTACCTGCTTTGTCTGGAGAGGTTTGAGATTCTGTTAGCAAATCAGACTTTACCGTGATACACAGATGTGACAGAGAAATTGTACCACTTGTTCATGGGAATGAGTTTCTCTTACTGCCTTCTCCTCTGCTGCCCCCACCGCAGCAGCCTTTTCCAGTCGTTGTGCAGACATGGAGCAGTGGCAGTATTCATATGAGAACAGGGATGCAAGGCACAGGCATCACAAAACCAGGACCTCCCTGCTGAACCGTTCACTTGTCGGCAGCCATGGGTTTATTCCATGTCATTCTGTTTACTTAGCATTTGCACTACACGTGTTGAGTGTATGCTTTATTTATTTGTAGTTTGAAATCCCATGTCTGACAGCTGAGAACAGAAAAATACAACATTTACCTGATATCATTCACTAATATGGAGGAGTTGTGAAAATTCTAGAATGTTATAAATCCTTGTCATACACTATGACATACAATTTCATTACACTCCCACCAGGAGCCTCTCCCTTATATCTAGAAATAATGTCACAGGTAGTTTTCTAATGTACAGTGCAGACAAATGTACTGCTCTCTGAATACTTGAAGAAATGGTATTATACATATAAGTCTGTTAGTTATACCTTTTCACAATCTTATCATACTGTTGACATTAAAAGGGAAAAAAAGACAGGCAATGAATGGTGGGATGGTAACAGGACTTAGAGTGTATGAATGAGTTGATTTTACTTTTTTGGAATTTGATGAATTTGACAGTAGGCACTGACTGGATGATTAAGCATAAGGTAATCTCCACTGTGATAAAAATTTAATAAACATGATTTAAAATAGAGAAATGTTGTTGGAATAAGATTTTATTTGACAATATTATTTATATTTGTATATATATCCATTATAAACTTGTTTCTAAGACAGGTCTCACAACTTTTATTTGTATAAATGAGTGTGAAAACAATGTATTAAATGTGAGAATGTTTTTTATTCTTATTAAACAAGAGGATTTACCTAACAGGTACATCAACATGGATCTTAAAATTCTGTCCCAGAACTAAGAATGTTAACTGTAGGTATTTACAGATCACTGTTTTTTTTTTTTTTTCTAGTAAGTTTATTGTTAGCCAGTTTTTGATAAATAGAATGATTTTAAATTTTCCACACGTGGGCTAGATTCTCTAATAAAGTAAAATTTTCAAGAAAGTATTTATTCATTTATTTTTCAGAAAGAATCTTTGCAGTTATTTAAATATTTCTTTGGTTGGTGTCATCATGTCAGACAAAAATGAGAAGTAATATATTATCCCTTTAGTTGTGGATGTCGAAGACTGAAGAGAGCTCATGTTTGGGTTAAAGCAATTGTTTAAAGTTGAAGTTGAGAAAAGATCTCTAAATATTCTATTCTCAAAGGCAGCTATGAAAATTCAGTGATTCCATATTGACTGCTTTAAGAATACAAGAACCAAAATAAGTTGAAAAACAACTGTAAGAGATAATTTAGTGTGTTTTATTGAAAATATAATTAATTGATTTTCATTCTTCTACATAATTCCACTGGTTTGTATATATCAAATCACATCAGAGAATGCTTATTTGCAGCTTATATAATTGAAAATAATTTGAAATAGAAGATATTTCAATCTTATGTGATGAAGTTTGAGAACTATAGGCACTGTCTTTTTGAAACATCTCCAAATTGTAAATTAAAGAATTTCTTATCCTGTTTCTGAGATGGTAAGATTCTTAGCTAGCTTTTAAAGCCATAAATTTCATACAAAGATGCTATTGATCATTGGCAGACAGCAAAAACTTTTTTTCAGCAAATCCTAGTTAGAAGTGCCTTAGAAGTCCCACACAATTAAAATATCCATATTGTCATTTTTCTACAAATCCTGCCAAAGTTAACAACTCCCCAGTCATTTGCGTGTTTGAGTTGCTAAGTTGGGAGGACTAGCAGGAGACGAATGGCATGGGTGCTGATACTCGGTTTTTGTAATATGGAAACCAAAAAGATTCATTGTAATTACATCATTCATACCTTTACTTTTGGAATAATCAGGCATTTTGTAAGAGAGCATTAATTTATAATGCAACCTTCACAATTTCTGATAATCTGCCTAGTACGTTAAACTACTGTTTTTTTTTTTTTAATACAGTAATATATAGCCCAAGTTCAGACTGGAAAATCAGAACTGTAGGTAAAATTGTTATTCAAATAATTAATAGTGTCTGTCTACTCAAAGCAGCCCAGCACCAACATTAATCTCATTTACGGTAATATTTCAGGTATTACAGTACATTTTCTTTATTAGCCATGGAAACTTGAAGTTCACACTGAATTTTATAGAATTCAAATTATTTCATTCTCATGTTTCTATCTATAATGTGTTTTAACATTTTCAAAATGTGATGTTATGGATGGGCATTGTGAGACAGCAGGATAAGCTGCCTCTTGGAACACATCTCATATTGGAATGCATAGGATTCAGTCCTGCCTCTGCCTCTACCTTCCATCTAGCTTCCTGGTAATGTGTCTGGGAGGCAGAAGATGAAGGTCCAAGTACTTGGGGTTCTTGCCACCCCTGGGGGAGACCCAGATAGAGTTCCTGGCTCCTGGCCCCTAGCTTCAGCCTTTCTCAGTCGTGGCTGCTGCAGGAATTTGGGGAATGAGCCAGTTGATGGGAGATCCCTTCTCCCCCACATGTCACTCTGCCTTTCAAATAAATACACTGAAAGAGTTAAGAGTTTTTAAATTGACATCTTTAATCCAAATAGATTTTGTTTTTAATTGAAGGATCTGTTGTGGTTTTACTTAGCAGAACACTGCACTGAAGTATCTAATGTGTTTGAAAGGATAAATTTTATATGTCCATGCTAATTTGATTTCCATCATACAACTTTGGCTTGTCTGTGTATTCCTCACTTTTAGCAGAAAATGGGAACTTGAAGGATGCAAGTACATTAGGTAAATTGTATGTAATATTGCCTATCAAGTTAGTAATGCTGTGTGGTGGGTGGACTATGCCTTTTGTCCACAAATTGAAGGAACTGGCAGAGCCCAGAGATCTAGAAAAGGCCAAGTATATAATGTCTTGAAAATCAATTCTGCTTCTAGTCCTGAATATTCTCTTTAGGTATAACAAGAGGCTCAATGTATAAGTGAGAAGACAGTGCTGCAGTACTTAAAAATACCAATGTGAACAACTACTTTTTCTTTTCTTTTTTTTTTTTTTATTTTTTTGAAAGATAGACAGTGAGAGAGAGAGAAAGAGAGAAAGGTCTACCTTCTGTTGGTTCACCCCTCAAATGGCCGCTATTGCTGGAGCTATGTCGATCCGAAGCCAGGAGCCAGGTGCCTCCTCCTGGTCTTCCATGGGGGTGTAGGGGCCCTAGCATTGGGCCATCCTCCCCTGCCTTCCTGGGCCACAGCAGAGAGCTTGGCTGGAAGAGGAGCAACCAGGACTAGAACCCGGTGCCCATAAGGGATGCCAGCGCCCCACGCGGAGGATTAACCAAGTGAGCCACAGCACCAGCCCTGAATAGTTACTTTTGATCATAGAAAAAGCAAATACTAGTGCAATATGTATAAGTGATAAATATAAATTGTATTTTTATATATGAATATATTTATATGTGCATAGTTTTTAAATGTTATAATTCTCTAGAAATTAGATTTGAAAATATTAATACTTTCTTGATTTCTTGAGACATTGGCACAAATACAGACTAAGACTATTTCAGGAAACAAAAATTTCTTAATGGAAGGAAGTTCAAAAGAAGTAGCAAGTCTTAAAATCTGTCAGATGTGCTCTTTGCAACAATTGATTAAATATTGGGAAAATAGAATGAAACTTACAGAATAAAATCAAGGCATGACTTTGAATACTCTTCTATTTCCATCTTATTTATTCTGGAATAAAAATATTTTAGATTTAGGAATTAAACTATATTTACAATCTAGGGATAAACATTAACAATGGATTTAACTGATTGATGACATTTTATCACTTGAGCTCTCAAAGAAGATGAAGATAAGGAAGAAATTTACCCAGTACCTCTGTGTAAATTTCATGAAACCAAGGGACTTGATCTGCAAGGTGTACCACTTTTGAAAGCACACTTAATTTCGAACATGAATCTATCTGAGTCTGGGTTTTGTGTTAGACTCTGTCTTCTTTTGTTATCCTTTTCCTAACTCCAAGCTTTTGGTTTCTTCTGCTGGGTTTTCTGTTACCTTCATTAGATGTTTTCTAAATTGCCTGCCGTTTCCAAGTATATGGTGTTTGTGCTATATCTAATAACTTTTTTAAAAAATTATGTTTAAAAATATTCTATTTGAAAAACAGAGTAAGAGAGATCTTCTCTCTGCCAGTTCACTTCCCAAATGCCCACAACAGCCAGGGGTAGGCCAGGCTGAAGCTAGGAGCCAAGAACTATTGAGGTGCCCCATGTGGGTGGCACAAACCCAAGTATTTGAGCCATCACTTGCTGCCTCCTGGGGTGAGTATCAGGAGAAAGCTCTGTAGCTAGGACTCCAAGGTAGAGATTGTGATATGGGTTGTGGATATCCTGAGTGTCTTAATAATTGAGGATTCAAACATTCTAAATTACATATTACCAAACTAAGAGAACTTTGAATTCATCTGAAAGTGTTTCATCTGAGCCAACTGAATCCCATATAAGGAGTGTAAGGCCCATCAGAAATGATGAATGAGCACACTGCACTCCCTGTGGCTGTCAGGAGGAATGCTGTCACTGAGTGAGCATTCTGTTTCCTCAGGGCACCAAGTGACCCTCTGGATGTGGCACTGCTTGAACTATTTGGGGCATATTGGTGGTCTGTACATTGTCAAGCCACATATCTGCCTTGTTATCCTCAACTTGGTCAGTTAACATTCTTACACAACTAGTTTGTACAAATGAAGACCTCGTCTCTCCGCACTGGAAGCTTGCCTCATCCTTTCTTTATTGGTACTTCTAACAGGGGCCTTCTGCACCAGGAAATGCATTCTGCTTCTGATTCTCTAGCTCTCCTTTATTTGGTATCACTCATATCCCTGTTGTTAACAGAAGACATTGAAACTGTAGCCAACTGTCTGTTAGAGAAAAGCCCAAGACAGATAGATGACAGGCATTCAAAAACTTATTTTTGGGGGCAGGCAGAGTGGACAGAGAGAGAGAGAGAAAGGTCTTCCTTTTTCGTTGGTTCACTCCACAATGGCTGCTGCGGCTGGCGCTTTGCAGCTGGCGCACTGCGCTGATCCGAAGCCAGGATCCAGGTGCTTCTCCTGGTCTCCTATGCGGGTGCAGGGCCCAAGCACTTGGACCATCCTCCTCTGCACTCCCGGGCCACAGCAGAGAGCTGGACTGGAAGAGGAGCAACCAGGAGAGAATCCGGTGCCCTGACTGGAAGTAGAACCCGGTGTGCCGGCACCGCAGGCGGAGGATTAGTCTATTGAGCCGCGGCGCTGGCCTCGAAAACTTACTGGAAGCTGGGATTGCAGCATGATTATTCATTATGTGGCAAAGAATAAAAATGTGTGGGTTACAAAGGCAGAGAGTCTGGGAAGGAAGCAGCCAGTGGGATGGGTATTTGATCTGCTGTTGAGATGCCATGTCCAACATCATAGCGCCTGGATTTGGTTCCTGCCTTGGCTCTTGACTCCAGTTTCCAACTAATGCATATTGCCAGAGGTATCAGGTGATGGCGGAAGTAACTGGATTCCTGCCACTTGTGTGGGAGACCTGGATTGAGTTCTCAGCTCCTAGTTTAATCCTAGCTCCAGCCGTTGCAGTCATCTGGGGACTGAACTAATGGATGAGATTCTCTCTCTCTCTCGCTTTTTCTCTCTCTCCTCTGCATATCAAATAAATAAGTAAATAATTCAAGTTTCAGATCGAAACTGCCTCATAATGCCTATGATTTTCTTCACAGTGCATTTTTATTTCAATTGATATATTTCAGAGAGGCTTATCTGTACTAGATAGGTAGGTCTTCCAACTCTGTAACCTGTTGGCATGGTAAGCCATCTTTTCTTTTGCACAAGAGAATGTGGGAAGGAGTACAATCAAGTAAAAGTATTTAAAGGACTTGAATATATGACCCGGAGAAGTGGATAAGATTTGGAAAATGCAAGATTTGGGTAATATGCAGCATCTGTCAGCATATGGGCCATATCATGTAATAGATTTTCTAGTGATTCAGCTTTCAGCATAAATAGATCCAATCCATTAGAGAGTAGCTTACTATTGTAGGAGCAGATGGGGTCAATCCATGTTTTTGCATATCAACATGGTGCAAAACAAATTCCTGCTGGCTATCACTGATTTTCTTGAATCAGAGATGATGGAACTTAATAATCTTAAATTCTCCAATGTTAATAAACTTAGCATTTGGTTACATGCAGTTTGTCTGTGCCAAGTGTATCCATTTAATATTACCACCTTTTAGATGCCAACTGAAGTATGTCTGCTGTTCCTCACACCACTGGTGAAGAAACTATTCCTAGATATTTATGATGAATGTTTTCAAGTTTGTTATACAATAGAGTCTATGAACTCTAAAAGAAAAGAATCAGATGAGGGAAATGTTTCAGTTTGAGAGGATATCATATTCTTGAAGATTTCAATTAATTTATTCAATTTATATTGTTTCAATTCCTTATTTATATTAAGTAAATAGAAGTCTTTTCATTTTCCTATTGTTTTATAAGACTCACAGGTTCACAGTATTTATTAAAAGTGTCACATGATAAAATCCTTTCAGCAAATATGAAAAGTCACCTGGGTAATATGCCTTTCCATACCTTGTAAATAAATAAATGATCTGTTCATGCAATTAAACTTAGTGCTTATTAGTTTTGTTACACTAATTTTTAATGTGTATGGCATAGCATGTCATGTTTATTGGCACTTTTCCAGTTTTCCTATCATCCTTGCTTTTGGATTCTATTTGTAAACTAAAAGTTGTCAACTGTGAGTTGTGTGTTACTTTTTGGCTGCAATACAGAGCCTTGTTGAGGGCTACCTATTATCTGACGATTACCAATGTGCCAGCCTTGGAAATCCAGTCCAAATGCTCTTATCGGTTCAGTGTAGGAATACACCTTGTTGTTACCAGCATCAAACGGATCCAATTGCTCTTGTTTTGGCGTCTCTTTCCCTAGAAGTCTCTGTTTCTTTCTAAGTTAAGTATCCATTTGCATTGCTGTCTACACCATAGAGAAAGATTTGAAGATCCATGGAAATAAAAAAGCTTTGATATTTCTACTCAAAGTTTGAATGTCATCCCAAGCACCCACGTCCTTTAGAATAGCATTTTTTCCTCATGGGAATGATCTTTATGTTTCTCAAACATACCTAAGTAATTTTTGCCATTCACCTTGGCTTTTGCTGTATATCTCTTTACCAATTTAACATTTCTTCATCCTTCTTTCAACACCATCTACTTACATTCTGCTGCAAATGATCGGATAATTTAATATTTTATTTCTGTTACTTATATTATGTTTTTATTATTTTCCATTTGCCTCATTTATAGAATAGGTAGTGTGGTGGAATATTCTTTACTTATAATCTATATTTATCAGAACTTTATCTCATAAAATTTTAGCAAAAGATGTGTGTTTGGTTATGTTTTAATGGTCTTTTAATCCCAACTGCATGAATTAATGTTGCTTACTCACTTCGTACCCTCTAGCTTTCTCACATTTCTTAATTTTATATACAAGATGCCCACTCATTTTATGATCAATTCCAAACTTATACCTCATATTCCTAAGTTGGATTTCATCTGTAAAATTTATTTTAGTTTATACATCATCAAATATTTCTTCATTTTGGACACCACCAAGTAACATTTCTTTGTCAGTATTATGATCCTCTTGATCTCACTGCTCTAAGTACTGCCTTTCTTAAAACACAAACATTGTTTTCTTTGTTTCTAAAGTGCCAGGCACTGTATGTGATAGTGTTGATTCAAGCATGAAGAAGCCATAGTCCCTGACATCAAGAGAACAAAAACAACAAATAAGCAATTTCAATAGGCCATGGGATGTATATTGTAATGGAGGTCTGAACAATGTGCCATTGAAACACAGAAAAGTTTCCACACCATGGGAGTTATCTTAGTTGAATCAGAAATAATGAATAGAAGTTCCATAAGCAGAGAAGCAGATGAAGGAAATTTGGGGAAGGGCTGGCCCTAGAGTGATAAGGGTTGAGTTACAGGAGACAGTGAGGAACACAGGAACCTGCAAGTAATTTGTTCTGACAAGTGTGTATGATGAAGAAGCGACTACCATTCTGAGAACAAGATCTGTTTTCTTACTGGTACCTGTTTTCTTTGGGCTCTTCAGTTTGTCACTGTGAGACACAATCTGCTTTGCATTAGCAATTCAGTAACTTCTCCCAAGATGCATTTATGTACTTGAGTGTTCAATACCTAGTCATGTGGCATAGCTCTCAAAACTATGGATGTCAAACTTCTTGTATACAGATCATTTGATATAATGTATAAGCATTTCATTTAAGCTAAATTGTAGATAACAGGAAAGCACTGCTAGGATTCTTTGTGTTTGGCTTAGGAAATGACCAAAATAGTTGTAACATGCACAACTTCTTAGCTGGTTTGAAGAAAAAGAAATGATTTTTTAGTTTTTCATCTTGAAACATGAAAGGCTATGTTCTGGTAATGAAAGATTCAGCAGAAACAACAATTAATAAACTAGCTTTTTACACAACTTGGTGTGGAAGAATGACTAGGAGTGCTAACAAGGTGATCCAGAACAATCATGATACAGTAAACATTATGATTAGGTGATAATGATTTAAATGGGAGTGCAAGGACTAGGACATAATGTTGCCTTAGAAAAATAAATTGCTAAAAAAAGAAATAAGAAAAAGATTACTCTAGGTATGAGTGACTATACGAGAAATGTTATAACTGCTTTTCTCTCTGTCTCTCTCTCTCTGTCTAACTGCCTGTCAAAAAAAAAAAAAAAAAGAAATGTTATAACTGAGTGTTACATAAGGGAATTTCAGAAAATCATTGAAAATGGAATTAAAAGACATAATGGACATTTAAAAATTTATGCATAATTTTCTCATAGTATGCATTTATATACCTTTTAAAAATCTCACATATTATAATTTTTAAAGATTTCATTATAAGCACAATAATGAAATACAGTAAATAAGGCAATCATGCATGGAATTTAGCAATTGATTCAATAGCTGAATCTCAGAATCAGTATCTTGTCTCTGCCATTGGGTGAAGAACACAGGATGTAAAGTAATAAAATTAGGAAAAGTTTCAAGTCTGTGAGTGGAGCCCATGCAGAAAGATACCTTCTAACCCCTTTTTCTCAGATTGGACTTGATAGTTCTAGCTCAATAGCCTGTTACATCTTTGGAGCTAGTGAAAAGCTATACTCCTTTTTGGAGATTACAGAAAATAAACGTATTTTCCTTGACCATGACTCATTTGAGGAGAAACTGGGAGCAAAGAGACTGAGAAAGCAAACACAATGAGTTGTGTGAGAGCCTGATAATGTTACAATCAAAACTCCAAGCAGTGATACTGATTTATTTGAATTATATTTATTTTCATATTAGGCTCAGAGGGTTAAAAACTTGAATGTAACTGCCTGATATGCTGCCAGATCTTGGAACTTAAGATAAAGAGACCCAACAGATGAAGTGGGAGAATTTGGAATGGTTTCATGGCTCTGTATTGAAAAGTAAGTAAATGTCAACTCTAAAAGAACATTCCCTGTTGCTCCTCCATCTAAGAATTTTGCTCAAGAGCTTTTGTTCAAGAAGATTCAAAAGCCCCTTCTGTCCAAATATTGTCAAACATTTTCTTATAAAAAAAATAAAAAATAAAAATTCTTCCAAAAAAGTAATTTTTAGGGCCGGCGCCGCGGCTCAATAGGCTAATCCTCCGCCTAGCGGCGCCGGCACACCGGGTTCTAGTCCTGGTCGGGGCGCCGGATTCTGTCCCTGTTGCCCCTCTTCCAGGCCAGCCCTCTGCTGTGGCCAGGGAGTGCAGTGGAGGATGGCCCAGGTGCTTGGGCCCTGCACCCCATGGGAGACCAGGAAAAGCACCTGGCTCCTGGCTCCTGCCATCGGATCAGCGCAGTGCGCCGGCCGCAGCGCGCTGGCCGCGGCGGCCATTGGAGGGTGAACCAATGGCAAAGGAAGACCTTTCTCTCTGTCTCAGTATCTCACTGTCCACTCTGCCTGTCAAAAATAAAAAAAAATAAATAAAATAAAATAAAAAAATAAATAAAAGAAAGTAATTTTTAAATTAAAATATTATTCTATACTTTAAACATCTTGACCTAATCACTGATAGAACATACTCTGTTGTGAGTGACTTTTGAGTTCAGGGTGGCAGCTACTTGGCTAAGATTTGTTGACAGTAACACCTTAGTACACATTTCTGCTCTAGAAGTTTGGACTAGAGGCCTTCAAATCCTTCCAAATATTGGGTGGGCCATTTGACAAAAATGCTATCAGAGTTCCTTGGTGTTATCACAGCCTTGACCAATTCTTCCCTTCCTCTTCACTCATCACCTCCATACTAAATCTGGGGCTCCTGTTACCCAGAGTTTCTCTACTTCTGAAATTGTCTACCCCAGCACCCCACTTGCTGTCATTCTAGGACCCATTTCCACCATACTTATTGATGTTCATGTCCTAACAGCTCTATTCCCACCCCACCCCGCCCCCAGTCAATCTAAAGTATTCCTCTGGGGTAAGTTTTCTTTGATAATTAGTCTGGGCTCTTGATTCTTAAACAGATCAATACCCACAAAATTTTCCTTACTGTCCTGCTACACTTGCACAGCAAAAATCCACAATCCTGCAATCGCCTGTCTTCTAGTCCTCTATACAGAATACAATACATTATTGTGAACCACAAACATCCCACTGTGCTATGGAATACTTGACCTTGCTAATTCTAACTGTGCTTTGGTATCCATTATCCAGCTTCTTTCCTACCTCCTTCATTCCACCTTATTCTGGCTCTAATGACCACTATTCTAAGTTCATATCAGCTGTATTTAAAACTCCCACATAAGCACGTAAGAGAGAGAACTTTCTTATCACAGCTAACATAATGATCCTCAGGTTCACCTATATGTTCTGCTGAAAATGTTAAGATTTCATGCCTTTTATTTTTTTTATTTTATTTTTATTTTTTTTACAGGCAGAGTGGACAGTGAGAGAGAGAGACAGAGAGAAAGGTCTTCCTTTGCCATTGGTTCACCCTCCAATGGCCGCCGCGGCTGGCGTGCTACGGCTGGTGCACCGCACTGATCCGAAGGCAGGAGCCAGGTGCTTCTCCAGGTCTCCGATGGGGTGCAGAGCCCAAGCACTTGGGCCATCCTCCACTGCACTCTTGGGCCATAGCAGAGAGCTGGCCTGGAAGAGGGGCAACCGGGACAGAATCTGGCACCACGACAGGGACTAGAACCCGGTGTGCCAGCGCTGCTAGGCAGGGGATTAGCCTATTGAGCCCCGGTGCCAAACGGTAGAGTTAGAAACATACCGGGGAATTCCAATTCAATCCCATCAAAGTGGCATGTACCAATGCCATCTCACTAGTCCCAGTGATCAATTTCTGTTCACAATTGATCATAATGATAGGTCTACAAGCCAAAGGGATCACATAATCAAGACTAGTGTCTGCAAATACTAACTGATAGAATAAAAAAGGGAGAGAATGATCCAACATGGGAAGCGAGATACCCAGCAGACTCATAGAATGGCAGATGTCTTAAACAGCACTCTGGCCTCAGAATCAGCCCTTAAGGCATGCGGATCCGGCTGAAAAGCCCATGAGAGTATTTCAGGCATGGAAAGCCAAGACACTCTGGCAAAAAAAACAAAAAAAAAAAAACAACAAACAAACAAACAAACAAAAAAAAAAAAAAAAAAACCACCTAAATGAAAGATCTCTGTGAGTGAGATCCCAGTGGAACGAACAGGTCATCAAAGAAGGAGGTACCTTTCTCTGAAGGGAGGAGAGAACTTCCACTTTGACTACGACCTTGTCTAAATATGATCAGAGTTGGTGAACTCAAAAGGCTTCCATAGCCTTGGCAACTCATGACAAGAGCTTAGGGTGATTACTGATGCCATAAACAAGAGTGTCTATTTGTTAAGTCAACAACAGGAGTCACTGAGCACTTACTCCTCATGTAGGATCTCTGTCCTTAGTGTGCTGTACATTGTGATTTAATGCTATAACTAGTACTCAAACAGTATTTTTACTTTGTGTTTCTATGTGGGTGCAAACTGTTACTTTACTTAATATATGCAAACTGATCTTCTGTATATAAAGAGAATTGAAAATGAATCTTTATGCGAATGGAAGGGGAGAGGGAGCGGGAAAGGGGAGGGCTGTGAGTGGGAGGGACGTTATGGGGGAGGAAGCCATTGTAATCCATAAGCTGTACTTTGGAAATTTGTATTCATTAAATAAAAGTTTAAAAAAAATAAAGTCATTGAAAGGAAACCTTCAAAAAAAATAAAATCTTCAACTAACAACCATGGCACATACTATGTATAAAAAAGAAAAAAAAAGATTTCATGCTGTTTTATGACTGAATGATATTTCATTGTGTATACATACCATATTATCTATATCTGTTTATGTATTGATGGGCATATATTGATTCAATAGCTTGACTATTGTGAATACTGCTACAATGAACATGGGAGTGCAAGTATCTATTTCATATAGTGATCTAATTTCCTTTGGATATATACTCAGAAGAGGGATAGCTGGGTCATATGGTAGATCCAATTTTAGTTATTAATGAGCAACTATGCATAAGGATTTCCTTTTATTCACATTATCACTGCCATGTGTTTGTTTTTTTTTTTTTTTTTGCATTGTTGATAATAGCATTCCAGCATTCCAGTTTAAATGAAACGATTTCTCATTGTGATTTTGATTTGCATTTCCCTGATGACTGGTGATATTGAGCATTTTTTGTATATTTACTGACCATTTGCATTTCTTATTTTGAGAAATGTATATGCAGGTTCTTTTCCTACTTGTAAATTAAATTGTTTAATGTTTTGTTGTTGAGTGTTTTGAGTTCTTTATAGACTCTATGTATTAATTCTTTGTCAGATGAATAGTCTGCAAATATTCTTTTCCACTGTGTTGATTATCTCTTCATCGGTAGATTGTTTCTTTTGATGTGCAAAAGCTTCTTTGTTGTAATGTCATTGATCTATTTTTAATTCTGTTACCTGTACTTTTAGGGTCTTATCCAAAAATTTGTTGCCTGTCCAAAATATTGAAGCATTTTCCCTACATTTTCATCTATAGTTTCGTAATTCCATGCCCTACATTTAGCTCTTTGATCAATTTTGAGCGGATTTTTCTGTAGGGTGAGAGGTGGTGGTGCAGGTAGTCAAATTTCAACCTGAATGTGGGTATCCAATTTTCCCAACACCACTTTTTCTAAAGATTGTCCTTTCTCCAGTGTATGATTTTGGAATATTTTTAAAGATCAGAGGTTGTATATGCAATGATTAACTTCTGGGATCTCTATTCTGTACCCTTGGTCTACTGATTCTTATATCAGTAACATGATGTTTGAGTTACAATAGGCCTGTAATATGTCTTGAAATGTTAATCCTTTTGTAGTGTTATTTTTGTTCAAGGTTGCTTTGACTACTTGGGGTCCTTTGAGCTGCCATATGCTTTTTAGAATACTTTTGTCTAGTTATGAGTGGAATGTCACTGGTATTTTGATGGTAATTGCTTTGAATCTAGAAGTTGGTTTGGGTTCTATCAACATTTTAACAATGATAATTCTTCAATCCATGAGCATAGAATGTCTTCCCATTTTTATGCCATCTTCAACAGCTTTCATTAGTATTTTGTAATTTTCATTGTAGCAGTCATTCACAGCATTGTTTAAAATAATTCTGAGGTGTTATCTTTTTGTAGTTATTGTGAATAGGATTTCTCTTTTTTATCAGCAAGTTATTATTGATGCATAAAATACTACTGATTTGTATGGGTTGATTTTATTATCTTGAAACTTTACTGAATTCATTAATCCATTCTAATGATCTTGGTGGAATTTTTAGTTTTCTCACTTTATAGAATCATGCCATTTGCACACAGGGATCATTTGACATTCTTCTTTATAATTTGTATGTCTCTTATTTCTTTCCCTTGCATAGTGGCTCTAAGATAAAATTTCCAGTAGTATATTGATTAAGGGAAGTGAGAATGGACATCCTTGTCTGGATTCAGATATTAGAGGAAATATTTTCAGCTTTCCCACATTCAATATGATGCTGGTTGTGCATTTTACAATGTGTAGCTTTATTAGGTTGAGGTATATGCCTTCCATATCTAATTTTTTCAAAGCTTTTAATGTTAATTGATGTTGAATTTTATCAAATGCTTTTTCTGTACCTATCCAGATGATGTTTATTGTTCATTATCTTCATGTGATGTATCACATTTATTGATTTGGATATGTTTAATAACCTCTTCATTTTGTGTTAAATCCTACTTGATCATGATTTATGATCTTTTTAGTGTGTTTTTGGATTTGATTGATGAGAATTTTTGCATCTATGTTCATCAGGGATATTAGTCCATAGTCTCTTTATTTCTCTTCCTCCTTCCATCCCTCCTCCTTTCCTCCCTTCTTCCTTCCTTTCCTCCCTTCCTTCCTTCCTTTTCTTTTTTTTCTGTGTGTCCTTGTCTGGTTTAGGAATCAAGGTAATGCTGACCTTGTAGTATAAGTTTGAAAGGGTTCCTGTCCTTTTGATTGTTTGTAATAGTTTGAAAAGGACTGGTATTATTTATTCCTTAAAAGTTTGGTAGAGGATCCAGTATTGTGTTGTAGTGGGTAAGGCTGTTGCCTGTTACTCTGGCATCCCATTTGCCAATACAAATGGGCACCAATTTGTATCCCAGTTTGTGTTGATAACGGCTCCTAATGATTTTTGTATTTTTGTGGTATAAACTATCATATCTCTTTCTTGTCTCTGACTTTATCTGTCATCTTTTTTTTCCTCATCTTGATTAAGGGTTAATTTATTTTATCAATTTCAAAACACCAACTCTTTTTTTTAAATGCCTAAGAATGATTGTGTATTGATTACAGAGTTCAATGAGTGGTATTAAGTAGAACAAACCAAGGAACAACAACAACAACAAAATACTAAAAGGAATAAAATAGTAAGTTGTTCCTCAACAGTCTAGACAAGGGCTGATCATATCGTTGTCTCTGATAGTGTCTATTTCACTTCAATAGGTATCATTTTAGATGCTCATTTAGTTGCCATCAATCAGGGAGAACATATGATATTTGTCCCTTTTGGACTGGCTCATTTCACTCAGCATGATATTTTCCAGCTTCCTCCATTTTGTTGTAAATGCCCGGATTTCATTGCAAAACACCAACTCTTATGAGCAGGCATCTAGCCTAACAGTTAAGATGACCATTCCACATCAAATGCCTCATTTGATTTCTGGCTCTAGCTCTTGACTTCACTTCCTGATAAGTCAGACCCTGGGAGGCAGAAGTGATGGCTCAAGCAATATAGTTCCTGTCATTCATGTAGGAAATCTAGGTGTGTTCCTAATTCCTGGCTCTGGCTTAGCCTCAGCTGCTGGAAGCATTTAGGGAGTGAGCTAGCATATTCTGTCTTTGGCTACATGTCTGCCTAACTCTTTCTGTGTCTCAAATATGTAAAAGTAAAAATAATAAAACCACATTTTTGGTTTTTGATGTTTTGTGTTTTTAAGTTTCTATTTCATTTCTGATCTTTATTATTTCTTTCTAGTAACTTTCATTTTGATTTGTCCTAGTTTTTCTATGTCCTTGAGATCCACTGTTGTTTATTTGATATCTTTCTTTTTTTTGCTTTTTATTTAGTAAATATAAATTTCCGAAGTACAGTTAATGGATTACAATGGCTTCCTCTCCCCCCATAATTTCCCTCCCACTCACACCCCTCCCATCTCCCGCTCCATCTCCCATTCCATTCACATCAAGATTCATTTTCAATTATCTTTATATACAGAAGATCGATTTAGTATTTGTTTGATGTAGACATTTATTGGTACAAACTTCTGTTTGCTACTACTTTTGCTGTGTGCCGTAAGTATGGATATCTTGTGTTTCTGTTTTCATTAGGTTTGAGGAATTTTTGAATTCCACTATTTGGATTTCTTCAGTGACTCTTTACTTATCCAGGAGAATGTTGTTCCATCTCCCTGTGTTTTTATAATTTCTAGAGTTTCTTTCAATGATTGACTTTTAATTCTGTTCCAGTGTGCAGTGGTCAGAAAAATAGATGCTATTATTTAAATATTTTGAATTGTTAAGATGTGTTTTATGGCCTAATATATGATCTCTCTTAGAGAATGTTCCATGTGCTCATATAAAATGTATACTCTGCAATTGGAAGAAAATCTGTTAGGTCCATTTGATCTATACTACATTTTAACTAATGTTTCTTTTTGACTTTTTGTCTGAGTGCTCTGTCCATGGATCAGAGTTGGGTGTTGAAATCCCCCTATAGTATTGTGTTGGAGGCTAGCTTTCTCTTTAGCTCTAATAATGTTTGTTTTATAAAATTTAGTGCGTCAGCATAAAGTACTTAAACTTTTTTTTTTTTTTTGACAGGCAGAGTGGACAGTGAGAGAGAGAGACAGAGAGAAAGGTCTTCCTTTGCCGTTGGTTCACCCTCCAATGGCCAGCACACTGCGCTAATCCGATGGCAGGAGCCAGGTACTTCTCCTGGTCTCCCATGGGGTGCAGGGCCCAAGTACTTGGGCCATCCTCCACTGCACTCCCTGGCCACAGCAGAGAACTGGCCTGGAAAAGGGGCAACCAGGACAGAATCCGGCACCCCGACCGGGACTAGAACCCAGTGTGCCGGCGCTGCAAGGTGGTGGATTAGACTAGTGAGCCGTGGCGCCGGCCAGTACTTAAATATTTATAATTGTCCTATCTTCTTATTGAATTGATACCTTGATTATTATACATCAACCTTCTTTGTGTACTTTTGATTGTCTTAAAGTTCATTTTGCCTGATGCAAGTATAGTTACTTCTGCATGCCTTTGGTTTCCATTTGTGTGGAATACACTTTTCCTTCCATTCATTCTGCACAGTCCTCACTGGTGTAGTGAATTTCTTGTAGGCAACACAACAACAATGGGTCTTGTATTTTAATCCATTCTGTCAGTCTGCATCTTTAATTGGAGAATACAGTCCATTTAATTTCAAGATAATTAACAATAAGTAGTGATAGATTCCTGTTACTTTAAAATGTATTCTGTTTATTTTCAGTGTCAATTGTTCTGCTTTTAGTAGATTTTATACTTTCACGTATTTTAATGATAGTTGTGATGTTATTTTGCTTCTGTTGGTAGAACTCCCCTAAAGTAATCATTTGTAATGCTATTAGAATGGTAATGAATTCTTTTCCCTTTCGCTGGTATTGGAAAGCATTTCTCTTTCATTTATGAAATGAAACTTTTCTGGGTAATGTGTTCTGGTTGGCCATCATTTTCTTTCAGAAATTTACATATATCATTTCATCCCCTGCTGACCTATAAGATTTCTGTTTTAAAAATCTGCTGGTACTCTAACAAGGTGGTTCCTTAAAAGGGATCTGGCACTTTCCTCTTGTAATTTTTTTTTTTTTTTTTTGACAGGCAGAGTGGACAGTGAGAGAGAGAGACAGAGAGAAAGGTCTTCCTTTGCCGTTGGTTCACCCTCCAATGGCCACCGCGGCTGGCGCGCTGCGGCCGGCACACCGCGCTGATCCGATGGCAGGAGCCAGGTGCTTTTCCTGGTCTCCCATGGGGTGCAGGGCCCAAGCACCTGGGCCATCCTCCACTGCACTCCCTGGCCACAGCAGAGAGCTGGCCTGGAAGAGGGGCAACCGGGACAGAATCCGGCTCCCCGACCGGGACTAGAACCCGGTGTGCCGGCGCCGCTAGGCGGAGGATTAGCCTAGTGAGCCGCGGCGCCGGCCCCTCTTGTAATTTTTTAAAACAATTTTTTATATCAGAATAGTTTCAATTTGCAAAATAAAAGTTGTGAAGTAGTATAAAGGGTGCTCATATACCTCACACTCAGCTTTCCTTGTTATTAACATATCAGTATATTTGTCACAACTAATGCCACACCTGCTTTCTCCTATAATTTTCCTCCAAACTTCTATCCCTCCTACCCCTATAGGTCTCTGAATCAACATTCTGTGTTCAGATTGAGTTATTATTATTATTATTATTATTATTATTGGTTTCTCATGAAAGAGAACATATCGTATCTTTTTCTGTGTGTGGCTTATTTACCTCAACATTATGTCCCCTTACTCCATCTACTTTGCTGCGAATGACAGGATTCTATTCTTTTTTTTTTAATGACTGAATAGTTTTCCATTGTGTATATATATCACATTTTCTTTATCCATTCATCTTATGATGGACACCTTGCTTGATTGCAAATTTTGTCTATTGTGAACAGAGCAGCAATAAACATAGAACAAGTATTTCTGATACAATGATTTCATGTCTGTTAGGAAAACATCCAGTAGTGGGATTGTTGTATCATATGGCAGTTCTAGTTCTAGTTTTTTAAGGAATCTCCATACAGCTCTTCACAGTGGCTGCAGCGATTTACATTTCTACCAATACTGGATTAGAGTTCCTCTTTCTCCACATTCTTACCAGCATTTGTTACATTGTTTTTGAAAATAGCCATTCTGACAGGGGTGCAGTGATATCTCATTGCAGTTTTGATTTGAATTTCCCAGATGGCTAGTGATATTGACCTTTTCTTTATGTATTTATTGACTATTTGTATTTTTTCTCCTTTGCCCATTTTTAACTAGATTAAATGTCGTTACTGAGTTTGTCTAATTCCTAATGTATTCTGGATATTAATTACTTTTGAATATGTAGCATGCTAATTTTGTTTTCATTCTGTTGGATGTCTTTTCATTCTATTAATTGTCTCCTTTTCTCTGCAGAAGCTTCTGAGTTTGATATAATGACAATTATCTAGTTTTGCTTTTATTGGCTCCACTTTATGGTCTTATCAAAGAAATCATTGCCTATATCAGTGTATTGAAGTGTTTTCCCTATGTTTTGTCCAAGAAATTTCATAGTTTTAGGTATTACACTTAGATCTTTGATCCATCTTCAGTCAATCTTTGTCAATTATGAGAGGCAGTGATCTAATTTCATTCTTCTACATATGCATGTCCAGCCTTGCCAGATCATTTATAGAAACGACTATACTTTCTCCAGTGTATGTACTTGGTAACTTTGTAAAAATTCATTTGTCTATACATATGTAGATTAATTTATTTCCTTTATATTCTGTTCCATTAATCTATGTGCTGGCTTTTATTTCAGTACCATGCTGTTTTAATTACTGTAGTTTGTAGTTTGTTTTTAAATCAGGGCTTGTGATGCTTCCAGCTTGATTTTTCTTGTAGATTTTATAATTCTCCATTGTATTTTTAAAGTTTTGAATTTATTTGTTTTATTTATTTGAAAGGCAAATGGAGGGGAAGATGATAGGTAGGTAGGAAGGTAGGTAGGTAGGTAGATAGATAGATAGATAGATCGATTGATCCTATCTGCTGGTTCACTCCCCAAATACCAAAAACAACCATGGATACGCTAGGCTGAAGTGAGGAGCCCAGAACTCAGTGTCTCCCATATAGGTGAAACCTTTCAGAAATTAACTCTAATGTGTCTCAGTGAGGATCTTTTCTGGCCAAGTCAATTTTGAGTCCTACAGACCTTTTCTACTCTGAATCTTTCTCCATATTGGGAAAGTTTTCAGTTATTATGTCACTGAACTTTTTTTTAAAAGTTTCTTCATATCTCTTCATTCTCAGAAATCCCCACAGTACAACCATTTGTTCATTTAATGATATCCAAAATATTGCAGAAACTGTATTCTTTTTAATCTTTTTTTGGCTAGGTTATTTCAAAACCTGTATTTACATTCAGATATTCTTCCTGAACTATATCTGCTTGATATAGTCCATTTTGTGACTTTCAATTGTATATTTTTATTTGACTTACTGAGTTATTCATTTCCAAGATTTCTAGGTGGTTCTCTTTCAAGATCCATATCTCTCTTCTAAATTTCTTTTTTATATCATATATTGCTTTCTTTATTTCATTCAAATGTCTATATTCTGTTAACATTCCCTTGAGTATCCATGAAATCATTCTTTTTGAGTTGTTTATCAGATAATTTCATCATTCTCACTTTCTTTGGCTTCTGTTACTAAAGAATTTTTGTGTTCCTTTGGGGCATAATTTTCCTTGCTTTTTCCATACTTCCCGTGTCACTAAATTGATATTGGCTGATTAGTTGTTCTTGTGGTCTTTAAGGAGTGGCATTTGTGGTGATTAGACTCCCTTTTTTTAGCAACCATTTCCAGCCAGTAACAAAGTCATTTTCCCTTCTTAGTATCTCTTGGATCTCTACTCTTTAGCCACTGCCTTAGCTATTGGTTATCTTCTTTTACTTTGTTCACTGCTGTTTTCTTATTGTTCCCTCTGCTTCTAGACCATCAGCACTACAAGATATTTTCTTATGATTATAGAATTTATCTAAATATGCAAATTTGAGTATTCTATCTCTTATTACACAAAGTCTTCAAGGAGCTATCTCTTCTCAGTAAGATAAAACTTAAACTCTTACATACAGCTCTTCATTATTTTGTGCATGACTACATCTGAAAACTCACTTTTTCCCACTTAATATATCTTCCCACTAACTAGATGGAACTTTTTGCAATTTCTTCTTACATACACTTTGCTATCTTCAGAAACATAATCTTTAGTATTCCTTTGTTTGTCCTGGAGTTCCCATTATTTTCTGTACTTTACTAAACCTCTCCAGGATTCTGCCCTCACATTTTCCTTGGTTCTTTCTTCTTTAAATTGCAGTCTCATATTAATTTTCAAAGAAAGATTTCTCAGACTGGATTATATCACAGCTCCCAATTTCACTTCTGGGTTTCTATGCTCATAACTATTCGTCACAATTCTTCCCCATATTAGTTTCTCCACTACAAGATCAGTGTTAGTGACTTTTAAATCTGCATTCTCAGCACTTCCTAATGATGTGACACATGGGAAGCACATATAAAGTGTTCACTGAACCCAATAAAAAGATGGGCCAAGGGCCTTAACAGACATTTTTCAAAAGAGGAAATCCAAATGGCCAACAGACACATGAAAAAATGCTCAGGATCTCTAGCCATCAGAGAAATGCAAATCGAAACCACAATGAGGTTTCACCTCACCCCGGTTAGAATACATACAGAAATCAACTAAAAATAGATACTGGTGAGGATGTGGGGAAAAAGGGACACTAACCCACTGTTGGTGGGAATGCAAACTGGTCAAGCCACTATGGAAGTCAGTCTGGAGATTCCTCAGAAACCTGAATATAGCCCTACCATACAACCCAACCATCCCACTCCATGGAATTTACCCAAAAGGAATTAAACTGGAAAAAAAAGAGCTGTCTGCACCTCAATGTTTGTTGCAGCTCAATTCACAATATCTAAGACATGGATTCAACCTAAATGCCCATCAACAGAAGACTAGATAAAGAAATTATGGGACATGTACCCTATCGAATACTATACAGCAGTAAAAAAAAAAAAAACGAAATCCGGTCATTTGCAACAAAATGTAGAATCTGGAAAACATCATGCTCAGTGAAATAAACCAGTCCCAAAGTGACAAATATCAGATGCTCTCCCTGATAGGTGACAACTAACTGAGCACCTAAAAGGAAACCTGTTGAAGTGAAATGGACACTATGAGAAACAGTGACCTGATCAGCCCTTGTCTTGACTGCCAAGGAACAACTTATTATTTTATTCCTTCTAGTATTTTTTGTTTTACTTAATACCATTGGTTGAACTCTTTAATTAATACACAATTATTCTTAGGCATTTAAAATTAACTGAAAAGTGATCTCTGTTAAATATAAGAGTGGGAATAGGAGAGGGAGGAGATGTACAGTTCGGCACATGCTCACTTGGACTTACCTCCAATGGTAGAGCTAGAAACGTGCCAAGGAATTCCAAATCAATCCCATCAAGGAGGCATGTACCAATGCCATCTTACTTGTTAAAGTGATCAGTTTATGTATATAATTGATCAAAAAGATAGGTTAAGTGTCAAAGAGATTACACAAGTAAGATCAGTATCTGCAAATAATGAAGGATTGAATTAAAAGGGAGAGAATGATCCTGTGCGAGAAGCAGGATACACAGCAGACTCATAGAATGGCAAATGCCCAAAACAGCACTCTGGCCTCAGAATCAGCACTAAGGCACTTGGATCTGGCTAAAAGGCCCATGAGAGTTTTGCAGGCATGGAAAGTCTGTGGCAAAAATGACCTGAAGGAAAGATCTCGGTGAATGAGATCCCAGCAGAAAGAACAGGCCACCAGAGAAGGAGGTACCTTTCTCTGAAGGAAGGAACTTCCAATTTGATATGGCCTTGTCTAAATAAGATCAGAGTTGGTGAACTCAAGAGGCTTCCATAGCCTTGGCAGCTCATGACAAGAGCCTCGGGTGTCAATTGTTAAATCAACAACGGGAGTCACTGTGCACCTGCTGCCCATGTAGGATCTCTGTCCTTAATGTGTTATACTATGCGAAGTTGAAATCTTTATTTAGCATGTACTAAGTTGATCTTCTGTATATAAAGATAATTGAAAATGAATCCTGATGAAGAATGGGATAGGAGAGGGAGTGGGAGATGGGATGGTTGTGGGTTGGAAGGAGGTTATGGGGGGAAAAGCTGCAACAATTAAAAGTTGTACTTTGTGAATTTATACTTATTAAATAAAAAAAGCTAAAATAAAAAAAAAACTGTTCACTGAGTGAATAAAAGAACATTCTAGTTCTTTTTACTTGTTGTCATACTTATCAGTGTGTGTTAGGATTTGGGGTAAAAATTTGAGGTAGGAAGAGGGCCCAATTTATGTTTGGAAATATAACACACATTCAGCTGTTACCTTCTGGGCTTTCTGACACAAGTGAGATCCCTCGCTTGTTTTCTCCTAACACGGTGTACATATCCATTTTCTCTCTTTTTTTTTAACTTTTATTTAATGAATATAAATTTCCAAAGTACGGCTTATGGATTACAATGGCTTCCCCCCCATAACGTCCCTCCCACCCGCAACCCTCCCCTTTCCCACTCCCTCTCCCCTTCCATTCACATGAGGATTCATTTTCGATTCTCTTTATATACAGAAGATCAGTTTAGCATACATTAAGTAAAGATTTCAACAGTTTGCTCCCACACAAACATAAAGCGAAAAATAATAGATGATTTTTTAAATGATGATGAAATCAGATCAGACCTATTGTCATGTTTAATCCCAGTGAGAGTCAAGTTGGGAATTGATAATTTCTTCTTCTTCTTCTTCCTTTTTTTTTTTTTTTTTTTACAGAAGATCAGTTTAGTATACATTAAGTAAAGCTTTCAACAGTTTGCACCCACATAGAAACACAAAGTGATATATACTGTTTGAGTACTAGTTATAGCATTAAATCACAATGTACAGCACATTAAGGACAGAGATCCTACATGAGGAGTAAGTGCACAGTGACTCCTGTTGTTGACTTTACAAATTGACACTCCTGTTTATGGCATCAGTAATCTCCCTATGCACCAGTCTTGAGTTTCCAAGGGCTATGGAAGCCTTTTGAGTTCACCGACTCTTATCTTGTTTAGACAAGGTCATAGTCAAAGTGGAGGTTCTCTCCTCCCTTCAGAGAAAGGTACCTCCTTCTTTGAAGACCTGTTCTTTCCACTGGGATCTCACTCACAGAGATCTTTCATTTAGGGTTTTTTTTTTTGTTTTTTTTTTTGCCAGAGTGTCTTGGCTTTCCATGCCTGAAATATTCTCATGGGCTTTTCAGCCAGATCCGAATGCTTTTAGGGCGGATTCTGAGGCCAGAGTGCTGTTTAGGACATCGCCATTCTATGAGTCTGCTGAGTATCTCGCTTCCCATGTTGGATCACTCTCCCCTTTATTTATTCTATCTGTTAGTATTAGCAGGTACTAGACTTGTTTATGTGCTCCCTTTGACTCTTAGAACTTTCATTATGATTAATTGTGAACTGAAATTGATCACTTGGACTAGTGAGATGGCATTGGTACATGCCACCTTGATGGGATTAAATTGGAGTCCCCTGGTATGTTTCTAACTCTACCATTTGGGGCAAGTCAGCTTGAGCATGTCCCAAATTGTACATCTCTTCCCTCTCCCATTCCCACTCCCACGTTCAACAGGGATCACATTTCAGTTAAATTTCAACACTTAAGAATAACTGTGTATTAATTACAGAATTAAACCAGTCATATTAAGTAGAACAGACAAAAAAAAAAAAAACTACAGAGAGGGATAATGTATTAAGTTGTTCATTAACAGTCAGGGCTATGCTGATCAAGTCACCATTTCTCATAGTGTCCATTTCACTTCAACAGGTTTCCTTTTTGGTGTTCAGTCAGTTGTCACCGATCAGGGAGAACATATGGTATTTGTCCCTTTGGGACTGGCTTATTTCACTCAGCATGATGTGTTCCAGATTCCTCCATTTTGTTGCAAATGACTGGATTTCGTTGTTTCTTACTGTGGTATAGTATTCTAAAGAGTACATATCCCATAATTTCTTTATCCAGTCTGTTGCTGATGGGCACTTAGGTTGGTTCCAGGTCTTGGCTATTGTGAATTGTGCTGCAATAAACATTAGGGTGCAGACCGCTTTTTTGTTTGCCAATTTAAATTCCTTTGGGTAAATTCCAAGGAGTGGGATAGCTGGGTCGAATGGTAGTGCTATATTCAGGTTTCTGAGGAATCTCCAGACTGACTTCCATAGTGGCTTGACCAGTTTGCATTCCCACCAACAGTGGGTTAGTGTCCCTTTTTCCCCACATCCTCGCCAGCATCTGTTGTTGGTAGATTTCTGTATGTGAGCCATTCTAACTGGGGTGAGGTGAAACCTCATTGTGGTTTTGATTTGCATTTCCCTGAATGCTAGTGATCTTGAACATTTTTTCATGTGCCTGTTGGCCTTTTGGATTTCCTCTTTTGAAAAATGTCTATTGAGGTCCTTGGCCCATCTCTTAAGTGAGTTGTTTGTTTTAATTTTGTGGAGTTTCTTGATCTCTTTGTAGATTCTGGTTATTAACCCTTTATCTGTTGCATAGTTTGCAAATATTTTTTCCCATTCTGTCGGTTGTCTCTTCACTCTCCTGACTGTTTCTTTTGCAGTACAGAAACTTCTCAATTTGATGCAATCCCAATAGTTAATTTTGGCTTTGACTGCCTGTGCCTCCCGGGTCTTTTCCAGAAATTCTTTGCCTGTGCCAATATCTTGAAGGGTTTCTCCAATGTTCTCTAATAACTTGATGGTGTCAGGTCGTAGATTTAGGTTTAATCCATGTTGAGTGGATTTTTGTGTAAGGTGTAAGGTAGGGGTCTTGCTTCATGCTTCTGCACGTGGAAATCCAGTTTTCCCAGCACCATTTATCGAATAGACTGTCCTTGCTCCAGGAATTGGTTTTAGATCCTTGGTTAAATATAAGTTGGCTGTAGATGTTTGGGTTGATTTCTGGTGTTTCAATTCTGTTCCATTGGTCTATCCATCTGTTTCTGTACCAGTACCATGCTGTTTTGATTACAACTGCCTTGTAGTATGTCCTGAAATCTGGTATTGTGATGCCTCCGGCTTTGTTTTTGTTGTACATATCCATTTTCTACTCTCTCTGCTGTGCTTTCACGTCCTCCACAGGAGGAACCACATCTGTTAGATGATATACTTAGAAACTCAGTTTTCCACCAATTTAAAAGATTTACCTACAAGAAATGCTTATTTTGGGTTTCTCATCCAACAGTCCAGAATCTTCTGTATGTTGAGGATCTTGTGATGTTGGTTCTGGAACAGCTTTTATAAAGAGAACTAAATAATCAGTGACCTTGGCATAGGAGATATAAGAAAATAAATAGCCAAATACTTGATATAGCATTGTATGCACACAAATTATTGCTTTAAATAATAATTTTAATTATATGATCATCTCATCAAGTGATTTTGAAAAGAATATTTGATTCCATGCTTCTTTCGGTTGTAAGCACAATAGAAGGCCTACCTATTTTCATAGGCTAAGATTTCATTTCCTTCTCCCCTCTGCTTAGTACTTGTCATTGTGTTATTTAGACTCTCCAGTAAGTCACTTATTTCTTTACTCAAAGAAACATTTATTGAGCACTCACTCTATGCTGGGCACAGGAGTGTGTGTTTTGGATAGCTGATGGAATACGAGAACCATGACTTCACAGACTAATGCTTCCTGCATGCACTAAGAATTTCTTGGAGGTGTGAAAGTGCCCAGGTTGAGATTTCTAGTGTAATTTATTTTCTCAAAGTTAATTTAACCCCATTCTCTAATAATCATAGTGACAATGAAAAATATAAAAAGAATGACTTTAAACGCTTAAAGAGAAACAACAGCTGATGATTTGAGAACTCTAAAGGAAATTTTGATGAACTGTAAAATACCAAAAAGTAAAAATGAAGAATCATATTATGTTAGAACAATGGAAGACTTCCAAGAGTTTCGGGAGTGCTAGAGATAAGGAAAGGTTACCTTGCTGTGATTCAGTTCTTTGAACTCTTATAAGTGCAGGCAACGTGAGTTAAAATAGAGATCCCAAACTTAGTTAAAGGCAGCACTGCTCTACCCCTGACTTTGTGAGAGCCATGGCTCTGTGAGTCTCAGGCATATAAATGAAATTTCTCCTACTCAGAGGCAGGTAGTGAAGACAGAAGGTCTCACATTAGTCCAAAAGGCACACTTCTGGATATTGTATATTGGGATAGCAATGCACCAACTTCCAGGTGTGGATCTTCACTGAACTCTACTGTGAAAACCCAACCCTGTCTACTTAATCACCTGTGAAAACCCACTTGTGCACCTACCACTCACTTGCATAAGGACAGCTGAATGTTTTTCAAGAATATGACAGTGCTGATGTTTTCACTACACCTCCAGAGTCTAATCTTAAATGAGTCTCAACAATGCTTGCCTTTCCCTTTACCCTTTCTTAGTATGTCCTCTACTGTTGTATTGCCTTCCACTCATCTCCTATAGTCTTTCTTCCCCTTCAGGACCTTATGATAACTTTCTGTCATACTTTTAGAATATAAAAATGGTCATAGACTATCTCATCTGTTTACCATTGGATCTACCAATCATCCCTCCTTCAGTTTCTTTCTTTTCTTCTTTTTTTCTTCCTCTTCTCCCCCTACCTCCCTTCCTGCCCCTTCTCTCCCCATTCCTTTTTCCCTCCCCCCTTCTCCCTCAATTCTTGTTAAGATAAATGGTGTCTCAAAACTTACCAAAGTCAGTTTCTTTTCACTTCCAGCTTGGATCCCATCTAAAACCACCCTGTTTTTTTTTTTCAAAGTTTTACAATAGAAATTACTTACCACCTTCCCTTGTAATAATTTCTCTTCGTATAGATATGAAAATCCCCAGAAAAACTGAATCTTAGTATCCCATATTTTTTTTAAAAAGTTTTAACATTGTGTCTCACTCCAATGTTATTTTTTCTCATTCCCTTGTATAGCAACACTTTTCAAAAATATTTCTTATATGACACTTATCGTAGGGTTTTCACCCTCATTCTATTGAAGATATATTTTTCCAAGACTACCAATGACCTTCATCTTGTAAAATTCAAGGATCACTATTGTGTCATTCTCTTAGTCAGTCTCAGCCTCTCCACTTATTTGACACAGTTCCCTTTTTCTAAAAACACTTGTTCTCTCTGTCTCAGTCTCCTATTCTATAAAAGAAAAAATTCAGTAATACCTATATTTTCCTATATCATATGGTGGTTGTGAAGATTAAATGAGTTAATATTAATACATGTATAGTTTTGAATAGTACTGGGCATATAATATTTGTCAAATAAGGAAAACTATTATTTTTTGCCATAATATACTGTCCTGCTTTCCATCCTATATCAATAGTATTGATTTCTGAAGGTGTCCCTGCTGTTTGACTGGTGTATGTTGGCATACACCAGGAATAGATCCCAGATTCTCCTCCCCTCCCTTCCCCTCCCCTCCCCTCATCTCAGCTTCCCTCCTCTCTTCTTTCCTCCATTCCCCTTCCATCCTCTCCTCTCCTCTACTCTGGGTCATCTACATTCTTGTATTACACTACAGATCATCATGTCTTTGATGGTTATGTGTATATTAGTGTCCCACATTTACAGCTCTACTTCTTATCTTCCCCATGAGTTTCCAACTTAACTGACTACTTGGCATCTCTACCTTTAAGTCTTAATAACATTTCAAATTTAAAATGCCAAGACATAATTTCTAATTTCCCCCAGTATTTTTTCATGTTGTAAAAGATATAGATGCTCACCCAGTTACTTGAACAGCTTGAGTGTTATATTTTTCTCACTCCCCACATCTAATGAAACAGTTAAGTCCTGTTCCATCACTAGACTGTTCTCTCTAAGCATGATGATCATTTGCCTGGCCTGCTGCACAAAGATCCTAAAATATCTCCAGCTTCCATGCATTTTTTGATATTGCATTTCTAATCAGGACCCCCTTAAAATCATATACCTTCTCATTTTATTTCCCTGCCCATTTCCCAAACATCTCACTGCAGCCTTCTGGGATCTACATGCTTTCGCCACTGCCTGTATTTTCAGCTTGATTTTTTTTTTTTTACCACTTTCCTGTGCTCACTCACTTCAACTTTGGTGGACTAGTGGATTCTCTATCAGCCCTTCCACTGCTGTTCTCTTCTCTCTACCTTGCATGCCTCTCCTTTAGATTTATATGTGGGTGTCTTTTCTTCTTTTGCAGGCCTGTTTAAAAGCCTTCTGCTCAGAATGGCCTTTATTGTCACTTTATTTATTTATTTCAAGAAAGGCCATGAGATTTTTTTTTTTTTTTTACAGATTATTTACCTAATTAAAAGTCAGAGTTACATCAAGCAAGATGGAGAGGCAGAGAGAGAGAGAGAGAGAGATCTTCCATTCGCTGGTTCACTCCCCAATTGGCTGCAATGGCCAGAGCTGTGCCTATCTGAAGCCAGGAGCCATGAGATTCCTCCAGGTCTCCCATGTGAGTGCAGGGGCCCAAGGACTCGGGCCATCTTCTACTGCTTTCCCAGGCCATAGCAGAGAGCTGGATCAGAAGTGGAGCAACCGGGACCCGAACAGGTGCCCATATGGGATGGGATGCTGGAACTGCAGGCGGTGGCTTTACCTGCTATACCACAGTGTCGTCCCCTACTTTCACTCTATTTAAGCATCAGCATTTCCAGTGGTTTATTATCTGATTGCTATTTCTTAATTTCTTCAAAACATTTACCATTACCTAAAATTGCCTTATTTGTGTGTGTCTTTCTTTACATGTTTTATGTTTATTTCTGTCAATGAGAATGCTATGTCCAGGATGGCAGAGATCTTAAATGCTGAACTCTCAATGCCCGCAGCAATGCCTGGCCTGGCATGAGGTACTTGCTAAATAAGTATTGTTGAACTAGTGAATGTTTAAGAGAGGCGGTTGCCAGTAAAGTATGAGAACAACTGGCAATCTATACATTCTCTCTGTTGACAAGTGAATTTTATAGATATCATTCCCTTAAATCCAACTAAAAATAATACATCCCATAAAGCATAGCAACTTCCTCCAAACCCTACACTTGGTTGATATGGACTTGAGCACTATAAAGCAATAGGTTGGAAGGAATATGGAATATCATACTAAGGTTCCAAAGAAACTCATGTTAAAGTTAGTAGCTTGGTTCTTCAATTAATTACAGGCTGCTGTAACAAGTTAGACAATTACCTCATTTTCACAAATTGTTAATAGTAAACTTGGTTTGCAAATGTAAGTTTCAGAAATAAAATATTTCCTATGTTAAGATTTGACAGTATATTACTATCATTAACAATGCAGATGGCATCTGGATTCTTTACAGAAGTCAGGATTAGTATAGAAAAAGCCAAAATCTCTTCTCGTGATTACTGCTGTGTATCAAACACACGCTTATACATTCCTTTAATAAATATACAGTACTTGATGTGTGCCAGGAAATCTGCCTGAAGAGATGATAGTGAACTAAACATACACTGTGCCTACCCTTATGAATACTGCACTAAAGCACATAATTAGTACAACCAATGGTCAGCATACCAGAAATATCATAATGTTGGCTAGACGTATATGGCAGTCCTGAAGCCTATAACTTATTTTCTTTTTCTTGGGAGCATAGAGTTGTTGATTGAGTGTATGAATTTAAGTATTTCATCCTGATCATTGTCAAAGTGTTTTCCAAAAGATAGAGGTTTTATTTAAGTTGAGAAATCTGCAAGAAAACATCATTCAAGTCCTGGAGGGCAAAGTATAGTTAGCGAGTTCTTGGAAAAAAATTTAATAAGCCTATTCAAGATGGTCATAATCACATCACACTGTATTTTGTAAAAGATAAAATACACAGCCAGTTTAGGGAAAATATTTAATAGCCAGAGTGTTATTTGATGGGGCATTATGAAAAGCAGAGTCTATATTTAACAGAAGATATCCATTATTTTTAACTATTTTATTATAAATTTTCCCTTCCTAACAATTTTGAGTTTGAAAGAATGCAATTCAGGTAAACTTCACTCTAAAATGTGTAAGAGATTATCAGATTGATTTTTTAAACAGAGCTTTCCATGTAATGTGTGAGTTTTCTCTTTAAAGGAATTATACCATAAAATCTTATGAAGCAAATTATTACATTATTTGGAATAAAGACAATCAATGTCAAGTATATTTTCAAATAATTTAAGTCAATTAGATATATATAATTAATGAACAAATTCTCAATCTCGCAGCCCATAACATTCATAATTATCTAAAACATTGAGTAATGAGATAATATGAAGAATACATTACTAAAATCAGTTCCTGATTATGTTGAGAAACAAAAAATGTACCGTTTTGAAAGCAGCCTGAAGTCTGAGATAAAAAGCTAGTGGCTGTTTTGATAAATCTTTGGTGACATCTAGTGGTGCAATGTAGACTTATTTATCGAAGTTGTGAATACACAGTGTAGATCTATAATCCTGAAAGATGTGACGATAAATTGGCAATTGGACAATATGGAGAAGTTCAGTAAGCTTTTATTTAGCATAGATAACATTAAAATTGATTAAGAGCTAAAGGAGGGGGTGGGCATTTGGCGCAGTGGTTAAGATTCCCACATCGGATTTTAGGGTCCTTGGGTTCCCTCCAGACTGATTCCAGCGTCTTGCTAAGGCTCACCTTGGGAAGCAGCAGTGGACGATTCTAGCAGTCAGGTCCCTGCCACCCACATGGGAGACCAGGATGGAGTTCCAGGCTCCCACTACTCCCTAGCCCAGCCCTAGCTGTGGCAGGCATCTGGGAGTGAACCAATGTATAGAAAACTTTTCTGTCTCTGATTCACTCTCTCTCCTCTCCTCCTCCCCTTCGTTGCTGTTGCTGTGTCTTTCAAATAAATTCAACAATGGCAAAAGGAACATTTAGAAAGCCAAAAGGAAAATAAACAACACTTACTAAACATTTTTACATTTTCTTCTGAGAAGTTTGTGTACAAAATGAAACAACTTGCTTATCAGCTTTTTTTCTGCCCCCTGCTATTGCATTTACCTTTTGTGGTTATGCCTCAATGCTGAGCAGAAGTATTACATTTACTCGTTCTGATGAGATGAATTCCGGTACTGTGGACTTCTATAGTAATTTAAATGGAATCCAAGAGAGGACCTGTGTATATATTTTCTATCTTCTATAATCTATCTTTATCTATATTTTTAAGAGTTGCTGAATAAAGATGTTCTTATAGTTAGTGACAGCAGATTTTGTTGACCTGGGAATCCCATTTTATATGTGTTAAAGCAAAATAATGAAATCTTTTTTTTTTAATTTTTAAAATGATTTCTTTGAAAGACGTGGAGGAGAAGAGAGAGAGAGAATATGAGAATTTTTCCACTGCTGGTTCACTTCACAAATGCCCAAAAGAATCAAGACTATGCCAGGAGACTGGAATTAAATCTGAGTCTCCCATGTGTGGCAGGGACCCAAATATTTGGGACATTATCTACTGCCTTCCAGGGTGAGCGTTAGCAGAAAGCTGGACTCAGAAATAGAGCTGGGACTTGAACCCAAGGATTCAAATAAGGTAAGTGGGCATGAAGCATGGCATCTTAACTGCTGCACTGAGAACCTGCCCAGTCTGATTTTTATTTTCTGAAAAGTGGAAAATTATATATACTTTTGAAAAATTGACTCACTTTGACCTTGAGTTTGCATGTTACAATGGCAGAAGCACTTGGCTGAACACAGTCAAAGCCTGTCTTCAGATGTGCACATGCTAGCATAAAATGGAGCAAATTATTCAACATAAGCCTCAAACATTTTCAGAAAAAAAGTAGTGGATTAAATAAAACCAAAAATATTCTAGTTTTGTATGATCTATATGCTTTATTTACTTTTTGGAACAAAATTGTACCAAGGAGTTAAAAATGAGTCACAATTATATATCTAAAGGTTGTGTGCATATATTACAAATGGACTTATAATTTTGTTAATTATCCAGTTAATTTAATTACTTTAGATGTTTAGATTCAAACTTAATTTTTTCATAGTCTCATTTACTTATATTAATGTCTCAATATTGATTAAAATAAATGTTTAGCTCTGTTTTCCTTGTCCTGTAAATCAACAGATAAGCAGTAAGAAAGTATATAATAATATAAGTTGCTCTAATTTCTCAGGGCTAACATGATTTTTTATATTAGATAAACTCTCCTGCATTTACCGTACTATAAATGAGCAATGATATATTTAAAGTGCGTGCTCAACATTTTAAGGGTAGTTATCAAATTTTTTTTTTTTTGACAGGCAGAGTGGACAGTGAGAGAGAGAGACAGAGACAAAAGTCTTCCTTTACCTTTGGTTCACCCTCCAATGGCCACTGCGGCTGGCGTGCTGCCCGGCGCACTGAGCTGACCTGAAGCCAGGAGCCAGGTGCTTCTCCTGGTCTCCCATGCGGATGCAGGGCCCAAGCACTTGGGCTATCCTCCACTGCACTCCTGGGCCACAGCAGAGAGCTGGCCTGGAAGAGGCGCAACCGGGACAGAATCCGGTGCCCCGTCTGGGACTAGAACCTGGGGTGCCGGTGCTGCAGGCAGAGGATTAGCCTATTGAGCCGTGGCGCCGGCCCAATTATTTTTATTTAACTCAGAATTAATGTGTGCTGAGTACATTTTATAAATTATTTTTTGTTTCTTTTTAATTATTTACTGTTATGAAAAATGTTTTCAGTAGTATTTTTTATCTGTTACTTCTGCAATATTTGCAGGATTTTATTATAATAGAGTCCTAGAACTGAAACTTAATTGATCAGTACAGAAGATTATTTTGTGCAAATTAATACACCATTAGGGAGAACAGTAGGGAGATTCTTCAAAAAACTAGGGATAAATCTACCAGAAATTATCCCACTTCTGGGTATATATCAGAAGGAAATGAAACTGGCATATGAAGGAGATATCTGCACTCACGTTCATTGCAGCATAGTTTTAATAGCTATTGACAGATGAGTAGATAAAGAAAATGTGGTATATGTACACAGTGGAATGTTATGCAGCCACAAAAAAGAGCGATATTGGACAATGGCAGCAGAGTGGGTGGATCTGGAGATCATGATGTTAAGTAAAATCAACCAGACACAGAAAAATAAATACCACATGTCCTCTCTCACATGTGGAACTTAAAAAAAAAAGAGAAACCAGTCAATCTGAACTTAAGATAGTGGTGACAAGAGGTTGAGAAGGGGAGTGGGGAGAGAGGAAGGTTCCAGAAGGAGTATCAAAATCCAGTCAGAGAGCAGGGACAAGTTGTACTGCTGCCCCACAGGGGCGTGACCATCATTTATAGTAAGGTGTTCAGTTTTGTCCTGAGACTTGGAAGAGAAGAACTGGCAGGCTCCAAGCAAAAGGAAAGCATACAAGAGTGGAAAATCTGTCTGCCTGGTTTGGTTGGTTTACTGTGTGTATGGCTGTTGAGATATTTCACTGTACCCATAAAAATTCACAAGTATTCCATGCTAATCAAATGATTTAAAAAGTAAAATGATGTAAGGGTAAAAAGGAATAATTATGACTCTTGATAGGTATTGTCAAACTGTTTTCCAAAAAGACTTCAATGCTTTAGCAATTTGCTAGTACCTGTTTTCCTACTATATATCATTATTAAGAATTAAGCTTATTTTTTTCTTTTTCTTGTTGGCTAAAGGAAATTTGCATTTCATTTTGATTTGTGTATTATTTCTTCTTTTTTTTTTTAAAGATTTATTTATTTGAAAGGCAGAGTTATGGAGAGAGTGAATAAGAGGAGAGAGAGAGAGAGAGAGAGAGAGAGAGAGAGAGAGATCTCATCTGCTGGTTCACTCCCCAAATGGCCAGAATGATCAGGGCTGTGCCATGCCAAAGTCAGGAGCTTGGAGCTTCTTCTGGGTTTCCCATGCAGGTGCAGAGACCCAAGGACTTAGGCCATCTTCTGCTGCTTTCCCAGGCCATCAGCAGGGAGCTGTATGGAAAGTAGAGCAGCTGGGACTTGAACTGATGCCCATATGGGATGCAGCTTGCGGCTCAACTTGCTGCACCACAGCACCAGTCCCTCATTTCTTCTTTTGAAAGACTTACTTATTTGAAAGACAGAGTGGCAGAGAGAGAAGGAAAGAGGGAAGGAGGGATGGAGGGAAGGAGAGAGAGAAAGACATAGATCTTCCATCTTCTGGTTCACTCTCCCAATGACATCCACAGTGAGGGCTGGACCAATCTGAAGCCAGGAACCAGGAACTCCTTGTTGGTTTCCCACAGGGGTGGCAGGGGCCCAAGCATTTGGACCATCACCTGCTGTCTTCTCCTACACCTTAGCAGGAAACCGATAGGAAATGAAAGTAGCCAGGACTGTGATAATGGTGTGCCAGTGGTGGCTTAACCAGTGATGCCACAATGTGAGCCTGTGATTTCTTTTATAAAAGAGGTAGCTGTATATGATTACTGTGTTGTCAGTATTTAAAACTTTTCTTCAGAATTTGCATAAACTTTGGTGGCCAACAATATGCACAATGAGTTAAGCCACCACCTACAGCACCGGCATTCCATAGGGGCGTTGATTTGAGTCCTGGCTGCTCCACTTCCTATCCAACTCCTTGCTAATGCACATGGGAAAGGCAGTGGAGGATGGCCCAAGTGCTTGGCCCCCTGCATCCACATGGGAGACCTGGATGAAGCCCCTAGTTCCTAGCTTCAGCCTTGCCCAGCCCTGACCGTTGAGGTCATTTGGGGAGTGAACTGGTGGATGGAAGATTTCTCTCTCTCTCTCTCTCTCTACCTTTCTGTCAGTCTGCCTTTCAAATATATATATATATATACATATATATAAATTAAACTTTGTTTTTTGTTAAATATATATGCTATTTATTATTTACATTAAAATTTTTTTTGCATAATAGTTTGATCTTTTCTCATCTATCTTTTCCTAAGCTCTTCTGTTATGGAATATTTGCTCTAATTTCTTTCATTTGTGTATTATTTAATTTGTGATATTTTAGTTTTAACTGTATAAATGAATGCTAGTGTTTCATGTAAAATACTTGGCCTGAATTAATTTGGTCCCAAAGTTTTAATAATTTTTCCAGCAATTTTCATTATATTTCATTATTATATTCTGTCTTTCATCTAATGTGGTGGCACTTTCTTTGTCACATGGAGGTTTCATGTTTACCAGGACCAATATGTGTGCCTTATTTAAGGGGTGCTTTCATACCTTCACACGTTTGTCCCTGACTGACTTTGATGAATAGTAGAATAAAAGATGAACGTTTTTAGCATGATTTTTTTGTGGCCTGTTAAATTAATGGACTCTCCCATTTTCTGACATTAAGTCTAGGTGTTTGTCTTTCACATTTTGCTCCTTAGCTCATTTCAATGTAATTATGTTCAAATCTCTCCTAAATATGTTTGATCTCAGATGAATCATGCAGGGACTTTTAAAAACCCAGCTTCACTTTTTCAAGGTAGCTTTTTTTTTTTTTTTTTTTTTTTTTTTTAAGGAAAGCATGTGGTTGCATATTTTGTGAGTCTCTTAACATTTTGTCAGTTAGCAACAAGACACTGACTTAGCTACAACAATAACACAGTTCTCAACTAAGCAACCTGAACAGATGGCAAATCTGAGAAGGAAAATCTTCCTTTGTCTATTTACTTCCCCATTTTATTTTTATTTTTATTTTTTTGCTAGAATGGAGTAGAGATGATTTCAAAGAGTCTCTTATGTTGTCCCATGGGATCATCCTATGCTGTTTATGGGCAAACACAAGCTAGACATTCAGTTAGCAACTCTGCCTTAAAACACAAACTAACAATTCAAGGACAACTGACCTTGGTACTCTAGTATTATGTGTTGAACATATATTGGGTGTTCACAGTCCTAGTCTGGTGTATACATTTGAAAAGTGAAACAGAAAATACATGTGAATATAAACTGAGTTATAAATACTACTCACATTATTAAACAAGGTCTATTTGAAAGCATTCCCAGTGATTTATTTGTTCAGGGAGGTAGGCATGGAAATTCCTCCTCTCTAAACAATCTCATTCGAATTCTTCGTGTTCAGTAAATTTTAAGCACTGGGGAACAAATTTTCCTTCCTATAACTCAATGTGGTTTGCATTAGTCCTTAATAAATATATTATGATATGCTATATACCTCCGTTTGCAGCTTCAGAAATCATTGTGTAGCTTCCTGCCAACCACCTCCGAAGTGAACAAATAGGCCATTGCACACAAGGTGAGTAACTGTGTATCTTTTAAAATTGAATTATTATCCTTTTAAAAAATTAATCATCCTCACTTGTGCACCAACCAGATAGAGTCCTGACCTCTTGTAAGCGGTTTTGAAGGTTATTCAAAGTGGTAGTGACATTTTAAAGTCGGTATTTGAATGTGTTCATTTTTGAACCAACAGGATTGTGTACTGGCTGAAGGAGGCATTTCACAAAGGCATTTACTTCCAGACGAAAACAAGGATATCATTAGCTGAGTTGTAGGTAAAATTACTTTTAAATTTTTGACTTTAGAGTTTCTCAGGAAACTATCAGGTTCTTTTTCTGCAAAGTAAAAATGACAGGATGTTTGAGTGGTACAATACTGACATCCAATGGAGAGACAAATAAAGCATTTCCTTTTGAAGAGAGAGAAAGGAGTTAAGCCATTTTAAATAAATCTCTCATATTTAAGAATTCAGACAATTTTAAGTCATATAAATTTATCTCTTTAAAAGGATATTATCACTTCCACATAGTTGTATGGATATGTCAAAATTTTCAGCTATAATTTTTTCCTTGTTGTTGTGACTGATAATTGGAAACATTGTGAGTGAATATTTGACTTCTTTCATCAGGCTATTATCATTAAGTAAACAAATATTATTTGTACGTTCCTAATTATATCCATGACTTTAAAGTGAATCTAAAAAATTTATTGTTCATAATAAAGAGAATTAATTTTGTGGATTTATTTTCCACATAAATTTGATAGAGTTAGGTTGAGTCAATATTTGGTTGATTTTTAAATATTGCATAAGTAGATGTGCTTTAACAATCAAAAGAATATACAAAGAATCTTTAGTGCTGGGGTGGTAAATTCTGGCCAGCGAAAATGAATATTTCTAAACAGCGAGTAATGGCAGTGGAAATCAGAACCTCAGGCTAACGGTTTGTTCCTGCAAAACACAATGTGGATGCTGCTCAATAGTTCTGAATGAAGTCTTCTTCCAACCACAGGCTGAGAGTTTGAGCACCATCTTGAAAGACACTCGTAACAGGATCTGTGGTGGACATTTTCGTGAACATAGGTGCCCATGTTTTCTCCCATTAGGCATAGCTCCTCATTCTTTCTACCAGGGACCCATTCTTGATTGGGTCGTGCTATGTAGTCTTGGTTGGGGAAATCCTTTCCCCTGAGGACAGGGATGTGCCTGTGGCCCCCCAACCCCCATCCAGTCGGAGGAAAGTGCAACCATCGGAACGGGAACCTAGCAGGAGCTTTCTGTTCAGACTCTGGCAGGATTGCTAAATCCACAGAACAGGGGCTTTAGACTCAGTGGCTCTGAATCTCTGATTCAGTTCTACCTGAAGCCTGATATTGAATTAATCGGTTGCATTAGTTAATCCATTTATGTGTATACGTGAATTATGCTTATTGTTCTTATTATTAGTGCTTATAACAGGAAGAAACTCAAGTAAGGCGGAGACCCACATACTGGTGACTAGCATAACAATTTGGAAATGTATCATATCAACAGTTTTCTTATGAAGCCATCCAGTGACCTGATTCACCTAGGACAGAGGTGAGCTGCCTTCTAGTCAGGTGCATTCCCTTTCAGGATTCTGAATTTCTGTAGCAGGATCTCCATGCACTCCCCGTGCAACTGCCTTTTGAAGCATATAGCACTGTCTTAACTCCCACCATAAATGTGACTTGATCTTTTCCCAGAAAATAGTTTTGGTCTTGTTGTCCTTTAGAAGCTTCAAAAAGGTTATCTCAGATTAAAAAAATTAGTCATAGAGTACTGAATCATGATTAATATTATCCATCCAATCAGCCAGACCTTAGTTTTCAAACTTTTTTTTGGTAGCATAATCCTTTTAGGAAGCAGAATGTTTCATACCATCCAAAAAATAAAATCCATTAAAAGAGGAGTCTGCCTCCAGGAATTCCATTTAACTGAGATGAAGCCCTTGATGTTTTCAGTGGAACCCACATGTGTGCAAGGAACAATTGAAAAGCCATTGCTTCTGTAACTGGGATTGCAAGTGTAAGTGTCTTCAGGAGATTATTCATGTGAAGATATGTGAGTTTGTGATATATTTGTTATGTATCAGAACCCCTCCCCCCCCCACACACAAACATTGTGCATATCTCCCAAAAGCACCAATTCAAATGTTTGCAGAATACTGTGCTAGCCAAAAAAAAAATCACATATACCATTCTCATTTTACCCTTCAACCTCTTAGCCTCATTTTTACATTTTTTTCTGCTTTGTGAGATATTTTAAACTCCATCAAGTGGGACAGTAGCTGATTAGCTGTGCAACCTATGCATATCATTTACTCTTTCTAAGTTACCTTTCCACTCTTTAAAGGGCAATGTTGTTACTCAACAAAGAAGTTTATTGGATAATTAAATGAGATAATGCAAATGAAACACTTAGTATCTGGCACAGAATCAGCACTTGGAAACCCTTACTTAATAATGCTTATTTTATAAATGGAATAATAAATGCCAACTTGAGTTAAAGCAAATAGCAATTATGTTTGGAAATCTGAAAACTTTGTTTTTAGCTTTGTGACTCCATTCTCTATCTGTTGAAACATTTTGAATAAATTATACATATTATTACATTTCATCTTTAAGTAGTTCCCATGTGTACCTTAACAAACATGAGAAAACACACACCCCAAATAATAATGCCATATTTGAAAGTAATAATGTTTAATGGCATCCAATTCTAAATCCACTATCAGATTTTGTTGATCATTCCCAAAATATTTTATATAAGTTTTTGCCAGTAAACAATTTTAAATGGGAAAACAATTAATGGATTGCTTTCTATATAATATACATATTGTTTGTCCATTTCTAATTAATTTTGTACAATCTGATTGGAATGGGACAAATGTTTGGCAAATGGAAAGAGCAAGGAAAAAGGCTGGCCGGAGCAAGCTGCTACATGTGAGTGGACAGCCATATCATGCAACTGTTCATGGTAATTAGTATTTTTGCCATTGGATTCAATGTCACAGAATAGGCAGTCATGGTTTTAGAATTCATTTCAGCAAGCAGTAAGGCAAAGAACAATAATACAAACCTGGGAACTGGCAGTATATAGCAGAGAATTCACAACTGTCTCCATAGAATGAAATTGGTCTGATAAATTATGCATGCAATTGTGCAATTGGGCGATTTTGCTTTTCAGCTCATGAAGTTCCAGTGTAGTAGACATATTCCATTTGTAAACACATTCAAATACACAGGGTACTTCCTATAAGGTGAAAAATAAAAGAGCACGGAAAGCCAACATGTTTTTTTTTTTTTTAAAGTTAGTTTACTAGCATTTTTCTGTGGAATGACAATGACAATCAATTTAAGAAATGAAGCACATGAAGATCCGTTGAAGCAAAGGAAGACAATTTTAGTAAAGTCAACATATTTCAAATTTTAGCTCATCTATTAGAAAATAACATGGCATGGCATTATTTTTTGTTCCTCAAATTGAATGCTAGCTGCTTTGATTTTTGACATACACTGGCACTCTTATAGCTTTGTACATCTTAGAGATACAGAGCAATCAGAGAGAAGATAAACAAGAATGAAACTGAGCTTTTGTTTTTCATTTATTTTTGCCTTACATCTCCCCAGTATATGTGAGTTGTGTTAGTCAGCTTTTTATGGCTATAATAAATACCTGAGAAGAACTACGTATGAAGGAAGGTGGTTTGTTTTGGCTCATTGGTTTGGAGGTTCACAGTTCAAGACAAGGTTGCCCATTGGTCTGGTGTCTGATGAAGGGGATGGATAGGAAAACATTTAGGAGGGAGGTAATATGTAAGTCAGGGAGCAGAGAGAGAGCACTACTGGTCCAACTCCACTTTTATTACCAATGCACTCTTGATACTACCTTTTTAAGCCAGGCCCCCAGTGACCCACAGATCTCTCATTGGGCCCATTTCCTAGATGGAGTAATTGGATCAAGTATCAATCCTTAATCCAGAAACCATTAACACAAGTGTGTGGGGTCAAGTTCCCAACACATGAACCTATATCTGTATATTAAGTAGAGTGAATTCCAAAAATATTTCTGAACTTTAGAGGCTAGACTAAGTTTGTCAGTGGCATCTTTTCCCTTCTGTTAATTCCTCCTCAAACATATACATAACTGCAATTCACATAATCCTTATATTTTTAGATGAAATTTGACAAGTTAAGAATCATTGGTCTGATTTATGTTATCACATGAAGCAAATGGTTTGAGTTTAGGAAACTGGAATTAAGTCACATAGTTTATTTCTTCTTAGTACTCTTCCTTGTTTTCTTTAGTTTGTGTTTGCAGTCTCAGTACTCATTCTGAGTGGCTTCATTCCTTACATTCCAATCATATTTGATTTTCATATTCAAAAGATGTAATTAATGCAAGTCATTAATTTAAGAAGTACAATTGAGGTCCTACATTATCAAGCATGTTTTAGATACCAAGAATATAGTAGTAAGCAGAGCAAACATATCTAACCTCATAAAGTTTGCATTCTAGAAGGAAGAGAGAGAGAAGACGATTTTAAAAAACCCAAGATTATATGTAAATAACATGATATGAAAAAATAAGTAAGAGGGGGTAGTTCTGGTGAGGTGGGTGTGAGAAGAGGAGTCACAATTATGAACAGAGTAGAGGAGAGAAGGCTCTTTTTTGTTCTGGTGCCCTGTAATGGAGCTGTAATCACTGGAGGAATGGAAGGTTTATAGCACCTTATAAAAGAGCTTAAATGGGCTAAGCCTGACTTTATGGAAGCAGAAAAAGTCCTTGTGTTGCTTTTGACTTTTGGCTATTGGGATAAGAAGTCAAGATGAAGCCAGCTGGGTCATTACCACCATTTTCAAACAAGCTGAAGTGAGGAAGATTGTATTAGATGTTAGGGAGAAATTTGAATGTATTTTGAAATTAGAAGCAACAGAACATGGATAATAGAGAAAGAGAAGGATGAAATCTGCCATGCAAAGGTTTTGGCTTGCGACATCATGAGATTGGAGTTGTTACCAGATGTGATATGTAAAAAATTCAAAAAGAGCAGATTCAGGGTGTGTGTGTGTGTGTGTGTGTGTGTGTATGTGTGTGTAGCAGGGAGTGAGTAAGTTGAGAGGAATATTTCCTTTGCAATGTTTATTAAAAAGACAGTTTTGAATGGAAGAGGCCAGAGGTCAGGGGAGAGTTCCTGGGTAGTGGTGTAATTCTGGGAACTTTTTGCATGGTACCAAAAACTACAAGATCACTAAGCAAGTGAGTACAGATAGAGAAGAAGTCCAATGAATAAGATCTGAGATATTAAACTCATTAAAAGCTAAGGATTCGAGAAAGATAAAGCAAAGTAGATGGAGCAGGGAGAGAGAGAGTTCACTGGTACAAGATGAAAACCTTGAAAGGATGGTGACAGGAAACTAAAAGAAGAAAAGTATTTAAGGAGAGTGATTAGTTCAAGAGCAATCTGCAGGATCAATTGCTATCTTGACATGTCAAGCAAAATGATGACTGATAATTATCTTGGGACTTTGGAACACAGGATTACTAGTGACTAACAAAAGCAGTTGCTTTTTAGCATTTGAGGCAAAACCATATTTGAGTGGGTTCAAGAAAGAGTGGGGGAGGTGGAGATAAGCAACAGAAAACATAGGCCAACATTGTGGCCCACTGGGTTAAGCTGCCACCTGTGATGCCAGCATCCCACGTAAGCACCTGTTTGAGTCCTGACTGCTCCACTTCCAATCCAGTTCCCTGCTAGTGTGCCTGGGAGGCAGCAGAAGATGGCCCTATTGCTTGGGTCCCTGCCACCTTCATAGGAGACCCAAATGGAGTTTCCAGCTCCTAGCTTCAACCTGCGTCTCTCCCTCTCTCTCTCTGTAACTGCATTTCAAATAAATAAGTAAATTTTAATGAAAGAATCGAGACTAGTGATGATGGACAAATCTCTTGAAAGATTTGGCTATAGGAAGTAAATATGACATTTCTGGAGGAGGCCAGAGAGTCCTGAGAATATTTTTAATTTTTAATATAGGAGAAATTATAACATGTTCAAATATGGAGTCCAGTATAGAGGGAGAATTGAAACTTCAGAGAGACAGAAAGATTTCTGGATTGATTATATCATTCAGTGGATGAGAAGAGACAAGACCCAGTATTCAAGTGAAAGATTTGACTTTAGCTAAAAGCACATACAGATCATCCACAGTAACAGAAAAGAAAGCACAGGGCACAGGTGTGGGAAAGATAAGATGTTGGAAGAGTGTAGATGTAACCTTCCAACTTTTTCATTTGATGGGGAAGCGTGGGAGTTTCAAAGAAATAGAGATGGGTATAAAGAAATGATTCAGAAGAGTAGATTAGCAAAGGACTAGGAAAATTTTTTTTAAAAAAAAGTGTTCAAAATTCATGCTGCAACAGACAACATCAGCAGGTGCAAATACATGGATTTCTATATTGATCATCCATTCGTAAGATGTTATTAGTGCAACATTGAGAAGCACCTGGCATGTACTCGGTAACTTCCACTTCACAAGTACTATTATTCTGTTCATTTACAATTCCAGTGGCAAAGGCACAGTTTGGCAAAAAGATCCTAAAGATGGGTGCAATAACTAAGCGATAGCATTTTTAGTAACAACCTTGATCTACATTTCAATAAAGCCTTCCACATAGAAGGGAAAGAATTTTCTGTCTAGAAGTAAGGGTTTTTCTCCTTTATTATACCATTAGAACCGTGTGCTATGATATACTTAATATTATCACATGTACAAGAGGAGATTGAAAAAAGATGGATTATAGAAGCATCTTGAAAGTCCAGCTTTTGTCATCAACTGTTAAATTTAAGATAAGACCTGGGAATACTTCAGCAGTAATAAAATTAGAAAACAAAGACTATGGCTTAAGAAAAATGAGATAGATAAGGCTTTCATACACAAGACTTGCCTGTTTCAACTTCTTAGTTTTCATATATTAGGACAAAGAATCTTTATAACTACTTGTTATAGTCTCATCAAGGAAAATTTTTAAATATTGGTAACTGAAAAATTGTGATAGGAAGCACATTTCTGTGAGTCTTTTCTCAAGAGTGAAAACCCAGTTCTTCAATATAGCAGAGGCTCATAAAGTAAATTAAGTCACTCAAGACTTACTCAGGGGCCCAATTCTTTTGCTTTTCAGGGAGGTGAAGGCATTTGGGAAGTGTGAGGAATATGCTGGCATTCTTGGGCCTCCAACTAAACTGCATTTAAATAAGCACCAACATACACATTGATTCCCCAGGGACAAAAAGAAGTCCACTGGGTAGCATCCTACTTAAGGTTCTGAGTTTTGAAGGAATTAGATGGCAATAAAAATAAGCTGCTAAACAGATGACAGACCCTGCCCATTTACCTGCATTTAGTCTCCCTGAAAGTATATAGTGCTCCTCCCCATCAGATAGGCTAAATAGCTGTCTTTTCTACTGTAGTTCAGTTAGTTCCAACTGTTTCACATTGGAATAGTTGATGAAGTCTTTAGAAATAGTCACTCTGGGTTATACAAAGTTTCAATGTATACAGTTTGGCACAAGTAACGGCAATTTTGTAAGACCTGCTTCTTTCCAAAACTAAAAAGTAACTCAAGTCGGTGTTTTGGTATGACCTCTCCTCTCCTCTCCTCTGCTCTCCTCCCCTCCCCTCTCCTCTCCTCTTCTCTCTCTCTCTCTCTCTCTCTCTCTCTCTCCCCTCTTTATTTTCTTCCTTTGCAAAGTGATATAACAACAATCCTGATGGTAGGACTATCTGAGTTTGTGGTCATAGCCATAAATATCATTTCCTATAAGTAAGAAAAAAAGAAAGCAGCAGCACATGAGTTATTTAAAAAAAAAAAAAACAAAGGAATCACAGATTCTAGAGATTTATTCTCTGTATTTCTTCTTTCATGAAAGTTCTTCTTTAGCTTAGAGGGCAGCATTCTTGTTTTCTTCCTGGAAGTGAGGGAATTGGTATTTGGAAGCACTGTCTACTGACATTGATTCCCAACTGGGAGGCAGCCATCTTGGAGACAGTGACCTTATTCATAATAGAACTGGACCCCAGGAAACTAGGAGTGTGGAGAAGCTGGGTCCATGTTGCCAATGGGCCAGTATTTCCTTGGGAAACATATCTGAGACTATCTTTCCATCCATATCCGATATAACCATCATGTTCTCCATGGCCAGCTTCCTTCCCTGATATACCTTTCTTGTTTACTCATGTGCCATGACCTTCAAATTGCCTTTGTTTTTTAAAAGTTCACCCCAAATGTTGCACACAAAATACTTCTCTCCAGTGTGAGTCCATTTGGGAATCTAAAGAGCACCAACCAATGAGAAACTCTTCCCATTCCACTTGTAGCCATATTGCATGGTCTATGACTGTAGTTGAGCCACTAACAAAGGATCATGCCTGTGGATAGGGAGGGTTCCACAAACAAGCCAGGAATTTCAAGTTTGACATAGATGTGCTGGGCTCAGATAAATATTGATAGGTGACAACTTTGACCTCCTCTCTCACAGCGGTTGCTCCAGAGCTCACAGCTATGTGTCAATATCAAGAGACTTTGACTAGGTGCTCTCTGCTTAGCTGTTGGCTAGGAAGAGTTACTGGCAGGATGTTGGTGGTGCTTGGGTTTGGGTTCTGATATGCCCAGTCTGCTATCTTTGAGAATATCATTGGTCACATCATCACTCTCCATCAAGCCATTTTCTCCCCTGTTCTGCTGTTGCAAGGACCAAAGGGACAGGACCTGTTTTGCCCAGGGAGCACTCAGGGACACCATTGTGGTAAATCTCAGAGTGGATGATGATGAGTGGACACCAGGAGGACATACTGGGATCTTTGAGGAGCTGTGGGGGCATCCTGGGAGCTGACTTTATCCACACTGATGCTTTTGGCAACATCGTTATGACAGGCGGCACTTGTACTGCCATTCTTCCAGGCCATTTTGTGCTTGGTACTGTGAAGTAACTGGGATTCTCTGCTGAGGTATGATAGAATCTTACCATCTACATGCATTCAAATATGTTACTGCAGCAAGTCTACCTTGCTAAACTTCTGGCATGAATTCACAGGATGTGAATACTGTGTCTTTATGGATATATTCAATCAGTGAACCTAAAGGTTTTTGTTTAACTTGCCTTTGGTAGAAAAATCCTTGCCACAGGTATTAAACCAGACGGTCTCTTCCTGGTGTGAGTGTGATAATGCATTTTGGGAAGGTGCTTTGGCAGCTTCAGATTCTGTGAGAAATTTGTTGGAATTGGTGATGTTCTCCACCAGCTAGTTTAATTTCATGGTCTCCAGCCCTGGCAACGAGGCCCCACTCCCTTGGAAGCCATCAACCCTTAAGAAATTGGAATTTGTTAACACCCCATACAATATGAGTCTACCCTCACTTTCTGCAGAAGGCCCAGGATCCAGGCTGTCGGGCAACAGACTGCCCATGAAGTGCTCAGGGTAAGTCCCTGAAGAGGGGTTTTTGAAGTAACCCTACAGAAAAATCCGTGTCAAAAAGAAGTTTCCTGTCTAACTCCATTCACATTGTGTCATTTACAGAGAGTGCACAGAGGGTACTACTGTCTGCCACATTTTTATTCTGGAACCCAGGTGTGTCTGTGAAAGTGCTCCTTGATTTCACCCTTTGTTATGAAACAGCACATGAAAGGTTTCACTTTTTGTAGAAGTGATAGTCCCAAAAGTTTTGCTACAAGATTTATTTTTTTTTCCAGATCGAATATTTCATTTATTCTATTTACCAAGGGATCTGATTTTCTTCTCTAAACTTTAATAACAGGGTGGCAGCCCTATCTTGTAGACTTTGATTTTATAGTCATCAGAAATATACATCATATGAAATGCTATTAGCTAACAGGTTCTTCATACTTCTTTTTTTTTTTTATCTTTTATTTAATGAATATAAATTTCCAAAGTACGACTCATGGATTACAATGGCTCCCCCCCCCCATTGCTACAAGATTTATTAACACTTGTGCTTGTGGAAGACAGCAACAACTTTGGATTTGACATACAAGAGGAGATGTTCAATGCCTTCTCATTCCTTTTCCTGGATGGACCCTGTGCCTAAGTGTAGTAAGAACTCTGGAAGCATTCAGAGCCTGGGGCTTGAGATAGAAAACCATTCAGGGGTGAGACTTCCCTTTCCCATCTGGCTTCAGAGGTGTTAGCTCTGTGGACAGAGTGCTGGTAGTGGAGGAATGTTGGTGTGTGGTGTTTTGGCTTGTTTCACGGCATCTAGGGAAAGATTTCAGCTTCCAATTTTCTTGTTGAACCAAGTTACAGGTGCAGAAACCTACTGAGACATGTGGCTGCCTAAGGTCTTCAGGGTGTTGGAAATGGAGTGGAGGGCATGAAAGGTCCATGTGCACACTTAGATGCAGATCTGCTCACTGAACTGGGTGCACTGGTACTGCTGCTTCTGTAGACATAAGGTCTGCTCAAGGACCCACAGAATACCATTGGCTCCAGGCACTGGGACTCCTCTGATTCTCTCCCACCAAGGTGCCTCCTAATGATGGGTGAAGCATCACAGTAGTGTTGGTCACTTTGGCTTTGGGTAAAAAGCCTTTGTTCCAGTGTATGTGTGCGGTCATCTCTGTCTTTAAGCAGGCAACACATTTTGCAGCTAGCTTTTCCTTTATGTCCCCTTTCTTCTTATGATTATGGATCTGGGTGGTTTGTGGCTCTGTATACTTTGCAGGAGTCTTCTGAAGGCACTGGTCCTTCAGTGTCATTCATGAGAACAGGTGAACTTTTTAGAGCTAGTTTCTTTATGTTCCAAGAATTCAGAGATGCCAAGAATTTCACACAGCATTTCTTGGAAGTGTATCTCCTCACAACAAATTTGCTTTACAGCTATGTTGTTCCCATTCATTTCATCATCATTCCCTGGGTAGTTCACTGGAGCTGTATCTATAACTGCATGGCCTGCTCAGCAGTGGCTGCTCACCTCATCCTCCTCCAAGTCAGTGTGCTAGAATTTTGTCTGCTTGTACCTCAGAGTGGAGCACTGAGAAGTCAGAGAGCTGTGGTTGTATATTCTCTTTGTCACAAAACTCTAGTGTTGGGAAATTTGCTCTCTGTGACTGAACCAGAAATATACTATTTTTTCTGGGCTGTATTAGAGATCCACTTGTTGGAAGACACAAAGAATTTAAAGCAATTGTAGTGTATAGTTATGGTCACATTCTTTCATGTGGGTGTAGGCTTAGAGTGGTTTTGGGGCTAGTGTTCTGGTTCACTAAAACTGGCGTCACATGGCGAGAGAGGGGGATGATTATAACGATTGGTCATAGAATTTAAGCTGATCAATTGAATGAATAAAGTGAAGACTTGAGCAAAGTCAGGACCAGTAAAGAGTATTTAGAGAAATGGATTGGTTACTTTCTTGGGTTAAAGGATGTTGGAGTTGAGGTATGTTTTAGTTTCCCATTGCTGCTGTCCAAACTACCACAAATACAGTAGATTATAACAACACAAACTTATTATTGCATAATCCTAGATGTCATAAGGATAAAATGTGTCTCATTGGGCTAAAGCTGAAATTATGGCAAGGTTGAGCTTCTTTCTAAAAGCTCTAGGGAAAAATCTGTTTTGCCCCCTTTTCTAGCTCCTATAGAATTGTCTCATGACTCCTTTTCCCCTTCAAAGCCAGTGATGTCTATTCTCAAGATCCTATTTCTTTAATTTTGGCTTTTCTTCCACCTTCTTACCTATCTAACAACCTTGTGATTATATTGAGACTATGTAAATAATCCAAGGTAATCTTCATATTTAAATTCAGTTGATTAATAACTTAAATTCTACCTACAACTTTAATTCCCCTTTGCTATGTAACACAGCAGAAATTAGGGCACTGACATGTTTGCAGACCATTATTCTACCCAACAGAGAATACTGAAAGTAGTAATAAAAATAATGGGAGGAGATGAAAGGAACTGTATAAGGTTACGTGAAAAGATTCATGGAAAAATGGAATTAAAAGAATGAGCTTATTGTGGTCCAAAATGTCTTGTAACCCAAGTGTAGTTTTTTCATAATATTAATTTTCCATATATTATGAAAATTTTGCACAAAAATAAACTCATTTATTTATCCATTTGAAAAAGGGAGAGAGAGAGAGAGAGAGAGAGAGAGAATAGAATTTTAAATAGAGACAGAGATAGACCTGGCATGTGCTTCACATTCCAAATATCTGCAGTGGCCTTGGGCTGGGCCTGGCATCTAAGCTGGGAACTGGGAACTCAATCAAGATTCCCCTTATTTTCCATGTAAGTGGCAACAAGCCAACTATGAGTCATCACTGCTGCCTCCCAGGGTCTGCATTAGTAGGAAACTGGAATCGGGAGCCAGAGCCAGGACTTGAATCTAAGAGCTATGATGTGAAATGTGAATGTTTCAACTGGCATCTTAACTGCTAGATCAAATGCCTGCCCCATAAACTCATAGCTTTAATATCATTTTTCCATGAACTTTTTGCTGTATCCTCATATATAAATAAAGAAGTTGTTAGAGAAGCTTGAAATTATTATTTGATAGTGAGAAAATCTGGAGTTTGACCATGGGAATAAGCTCACTTCTTTGAAGTAATATGAGGAACCGAAGATTATAATTTCTAAAGGGTTATTAACATGTCTATGACATTGTCATAAAATCCATATAATAGAGAATTTGGGGGCTCCAGAAAACAAAATATTTTAATTGATAGAGACCCACTGCATTATATTTTAGTATTATTTAGCCAGTATTATGCTTGATCATGCTTTTTTTTTTTTTTTTTTTTGCCAGTGAACCTGTAGGTAAGTTGAAAGTTTTTCAATTCTAAAAAGAGGCTGGAAGAGGTATTGCAAGTTTGGAGCAGTTCTCTTGCACTTCTGTTGATCTCTGCTGCAAGAACTGCATACCAAGATGGTGGCTCCTTTTCCAGTCTGGGTCCTATGAAGACACTGAAGCAGACTTGAAACTAACTCACAACCTGCGCCTAAGCCCAGATGAGTTCAGCTTATGCCAATTAAGCTAGAGCCAATCCACAGGCATGTGAATGAAAAAAAAAATATGATTGCTTTTGTAAGCCACTGAGTGTTGGGGTTGTTTGTTATGCTGCTTTATGTATTAAAAGCTAACCAACACAGCAAGGTATAGGAGATGACAGTAATAATTGGAGTGGAGAATCCTATGGATATAGGATTTAAAGTGTTTTAATACTATTCAGGGAGGAGGCAGGGTGAAAATGATTTGAAATCCATTATGAGAAACAGACACCTATTCAGCTTACAGGTTCAGGAGTCCAAGAGCTTAGAGAGGGAAACTGGATTTCAGTTCAGGGGTTTCATGAGAAACAGGTTCACAAAGGACATCCACACTGTCATTAAAGTAAGATGGCAAAGGGTCTGTTTGGAAAGGAAGTTTGTGATATGAGCAAATTTGCTAATGATGATCCATAAATTCTATAGCATAATGGAAAGATTTCTGGTTTTTGTCAGATCGTATTTATACTACTGAGTGTGCATCTCAATATGATAAAGCCAAGGCATCTCAAGTTCAAAATAGCCAAAACTTAAACTCATTATTTCCTTACAAACACTCTGCTCCTTCTGTAATGTCTTCTATTTCTCTTAAATCATAAATTAGAGATGGCCTTGGTTCTCTCTCTCCTTTACGTCTTACATTCTATGGGTGCCCAGATTTTATCTACGTTCTTTTAAGGTATTTCCTAAATGCATTACCATTTTTACATACTCATAACTTGTGACCTCGTAACTGCTTTCTTCCTTATTTCCTTGAGATACTGCAATAATTTCCTCAAAGCCCTTTGTCTCAAATTTAACCTTCAGCTAATTTGCCTACTTTATGAAAATATCATGGATTCTGGAATCAGCTATCTTTGTTTGCTTATTGGCTTTGATATTTAATATGGAACAAGAGAAAAGACAAGCAAAGCTTTATGAGCTTAAATTTTCCTCACCTATCAAAATGGGTCACAATAAAATGATCTAATTTACAAGGTTGCTGCTAGAGTTAAATGAAATAGCACCTTGCTAGTTTATGGCACTAAGTGATCCCCAGCTAATGTTAGTTTCCTTCTTCTTGTATTTCTAAAGTAATATTTCTTTTTAAACAATAGTTACTTATTTTGTGTGTTTGAAAGATATATATATATATATGTGTGTGTGTGTATACATATATATGTATATATATATATATATATATATATATATGGTGAGAGAGAGAGATACAAAACAGAGAGAGCTTCATTCCACTGGTGCACTCCCTAATGCCCACAAAAATGAGGGCTATGCTAGGCTGAAGGCAGGAACTGAGAACTCAGTCTAGGTGGCACAGACCCAAGTACATGTGCCATCACTGCTGCCTCCCAGGATGTGCACTAGCAAGAAACTGGAATCAGAAGCAGAGACAAGACCTCGAGTGTGGGATGAAGGCTTAAATACTAATCCAAATGCCTGACCCTCAATAAATCTTTCTATAATGAGAATTTGATTGTGTATATTATTGCCCCCCCCCCCCCCCCCCAAATAAAGAAGAATCTCAAGCAGCTTCTTGCTGATGATAGAATGGAAAACCAGTCTCAGCCATAGCATAAAAGGCCTTCAGTGATCTGCCTTTCATATTTCTTCTCTCCTTTCATCCTTAGGCACAGCTGGCAGGTTTAATTTACAGTAACTCCCCCGGTGTTAAACCCACAAGGGTCATTTACGAGTAGTGTGGCACCCTGGAAGGCTTAAAGCAGAAATTGCCAGCTTCTCACCAAAAATCCTTTTTTGTGTGGCAGCAACTGAACAGTTGTAATCAATATACATGTTAGAACTAACAGGTGGAGATCCTTCCTTTGCTGTGGTAAAATATTTGGTAAAAAATGTAGATTTTGATATAACTGGTAAAGGCAGATCACAAGGCTTTCAGTATTGTAACTTCAAAAAAAATAGTTCAGAAAAAACAATACTATTCATGGAAAATGATTGGTATTGGACGAGTTGGCAATGTGTTGAAGGAAAGAGCTCAGGAAATAGTTCCCCTATTTGTTAGAAAGTAGAACAGGGAGAATTTGGAAACCTTTCTAACACAGGAAACCCAATTGATTCTGTACTCTAAAGTATATAAGAGATACAAAATATGAAGCTGAAAAAAAGCTTTGAGCACTGAGGACCCGTGAGGCACCTCAGCTGAAGTGACATTCTCAGCCACACTGAGAAATCAAACTAAAGGTACATTCCCCTCCATGTCTATCGTTCCAGCTGGCATCAAGGTAACAGATAGAAGAGGTATGAGGATGAGCAAACACAGACAGAAAAGTAGGGCTAGGAAAGGACTTTGAGTGTAGTTGCTGGCATATGAAAGTAACCTAAAACAAATTAATTAGAATTTTACAAAGTTTTTGAGGGATTTTTGTTGTGAACAAAATAAGGTCAAAGAATAAGCCATTGAATGATTAGTCAATTACACAAATTTCAATTTGCTAGCCGTCCTGCAGCACTAAGTGAAATGTAAAATCTGGGCATCCTCAAGGGGCAGTGTTCTCTCCCACGGAGAAAGATGAAAAGTCACTCAACTAAGAGGGCAGGCCATGTCCACAAAAACAAAGGAAAATGAAGCAGTCTTTCCAGGAACTAGAATCAGATTCCAATTTGGAACCTCAGCCAAATGCAGGAAAAATCCTTTCACTCACCATGTTGGTCCAAAGAGATTTCAGAGCCACCATGCTCAAATGACTTCTTATTTATATAGGAATATTTATTGCATGAACAGGATATCTGGACTTTTTTAAAGATTTATTTATGTTATTTGAAAGTTAGATTTACAGAGAAAGAAGGAGAGGCAGAGAGAGAGAGTGAGAGATTGTGAGAGAGAGAGAGAGAGAGGTCTTCCATCTGCTGGTTCACTCCCAAATTGGCTGCAACAGCCAGTGCTGTGCTGATCCAAAGCCAGGAGCCAAGAGCTTCTTCTGGGTCTCCCGTGAGGGCGGGCATCTTCTATTACTTTCTTAGGCCATAGCAGAGAGCTGGATCGGAAGTGGAGCAGCCAGGACTCAAACTAGCGCCCATATGGGATGCTGGCACTGCAGGTGGCAGCTTTATCCACTATTCCACAGTACCGGCCCCAAGGTCTTTTTTTTTTAATTCACTTTTCCTTATGTCACAGTTTGGATTTCTCAGTTTGCTTATTTTTATGGCTATCTCTGCTCCATATTGCATATTTAACATTTGAGAATACTTAAAAATCCACAAATAATGGAGTTAAATGGTACTTTTATTTGCTGTAAAATTTTTTAAGTCTGCATAATTTTTTCACAATACATATTTTCATAAACATTTTGAAGGCCCCCATGTGCATTGATTTTACTTTTTTTTCCAAGAACATAAACTTATCTTTTAATTCTATTTTCCATGAACTTTTTGAAGTATTGTATTTTTCTGGAAGGAGGGGAATCCAGATTAACTTGTCTTCTTATTTTATATGTCACTACCAGGAACAGCATTTGTATTTAAGAACTACATATCTCCTGGAGATTCTTAACTTGGAGTTAGAAGAAGAGACTGGATGGAACTTTGAATTATATCCTTTGGGGAAGTGACAAAGGAGACTGCCTCTATGTGTGGAAACTAAAAAGGATGTTCAAAGCAGGGGGTTGTTGAAGACTGGCTAGTTGTTTTGCAAATATTTATTTGTTGAGCATGACTTTTTAGCCTTTTCATAGGTGAGGTCATATGACTAAGTTTTGTTCACAGGAACATGTGTGGAAGGGATGCCCACCCCTGGTGGGCTTGGCCCCCCACAAAATTCCTTATCATTTTGTCTTTTGGCTACTGCAGAGGATCGGGCAGATGCCTTACAGTCCTAGGACATTGTTGAATCACTAAAGGGAAGAAAGCTGATCCTTGAATAATTACATGCAGCAGATCCTTCTTGATAACTCTGATATAATGACATAAGCAGGAAGGGAATATTTACTATGAATAAACACTGAAGTGTTTTTCTTTTCACAGAAGTTAAGTTATATTGTAGTTCCAGCAAGTGGAAGATAAATAGTTGTGAAGTGTGCCATTTTGTGGCTAGTAGATATTAACCTCCAAGATATTTGTCCCTTCTGCTGGAAGGATGTGGAAACCAACCACATATTCAGTAACACCAGAGCCCATGAATGAGAAGCCTAAGTCTGTCAGTCATGATATGCAGAAAATCCAACTTTCAACTAGAAACATAAATTTCATGGGAGAGATAGGCTTCTGATTTATCTGCATACATTTTTGTGCCTTTTCTGCAACAGCACTTAGAATTTACTCTAAATAATAAATAGCTCATATTCCCTTATATTTCCATTGCATTCATGTTGTTCAGTCAGTTTGGGATGCCTTTCTCTGGCTTGTCTACATGAAAACTCCTATGCAACCCTCAAAACTAATCTCAAATATCAACTAACTAGTGTATTTCCTTAATTCCTGGGCAGTTGTTTATTTTTTCTCCATAAATGACCAAGAATTTCATGTTATTTTGTTATCATGTTTACCTTATTAAAGTACAGTGATTTATTTGTACATTAATTTTCCCTACCTAAGATTTAAATCATCGAGGGCATGACTATTTTATATTTCTCTATTTATGCCATTCCTCTTAAACAGTAGATAATATGTGGTTTCCAATTGAACAAAATCATAAGCATTGAGATATAGTCTCATGTGGCCAAAGTTACTGACATATTTTATGAGTATACTGAATATACTTTGGATATGTATTTAAAATACTGTTTTTTAAATCTTTTTTTAACTTTTATTTAATGAATATAAATTTCCAAATACAGCTTATGGATTACAATGGCTTTTTCCCCCCCCATAACTTCCCTCCCACCCGCAACCCTCCCCTCTCCCACTTCCTTTCCCCTTCCATTCACATCAAGATTCATTTTCAAAAGTAAATCTCATTGCAATATATTCAGTCTTGGGACAAACAGGACAAATTATCTGTCAATCTGGGTCACTTTCATTATATTAAATCCTAATCATGTCATGACCCTGATGGAAGAGGATAGAAGGTGATTTTTCTTCCTACTCACCTCAGGTTAAAAGGAGATTTTAATTATTCCTACATTAATCTATTAATTATTCAAAAGCCTGACGATCTTAGTGCTTCATCTCCACTCATCAGAGTAAGGGTTCAGGCCTCTCTGGGCTTTTTGCTGGATGTGAACTATTAAAATTCTGTCAATCTATTCTTTTTCAGAAGTTTCTCATCACTTTTTTTTTTAAGTCCTTTATGACTGGATAGAACTCTCTGTTTCATCCAATAATTACAAAAGTGAGAGAAAGTCATTTTGGAAAAAAGTAATTAAATTTGATTTCAGATTCAGTATCAATAAAGCAAAGCAAAGCTAAATTTTTACTGGGTTATTTCATATACGATTCACCTATATGATTTTGAAGAATCTTGTCTTTAAAAATCTTTTTTTAATTTTTTTTAATTTTTTTTTGCTTTCAAACTTTTATTTAATGAATATAAAAAAAATCTAATGTAATTGTTAACAAAATTGAGTATCAGAGTTGGTGTTGTGGTGTAGCCATTTCCTGTGATGTTGGCATCCCATACAAGTGCTGGTCGGGTCCTGGCTGCTCTACTTCTGCTTCAGCTACTTGCTAAAGGCCTGGGAGAAGCAGTGGAAGATGACTCAGGTGTTTGGGCCCCTGCTTCTCACATGGGATACCCAGATGAAGCTGCTGACTCAGCCTGACCCACGCCTGGCCATTCCAGCCATCTGTGGAGTGAGCCAGCAGATGGAAGAGCTCTCTTTCTCTCTCTCTCCATCTGTCTCTGTCTCTCCCTTTCTCTCTGTAGCTCTGATCTTCTAATAAATAAATATTTTTAAAATGAATATCAAGAGTATTACTCAAATATATTTGCAGTGATTGAATTCTCAAAATGTCTTATTTTTGTTCTAGCACACTGTGTGGATGTTATGGCAGAGACATAGATTTAACATAAATAGGTCTTTTTCTTTACATAAAAATTTCCCTGAAGAAAATGTTGTCATTAAGTGAATTCTGCTTATAGGTCAGAATCTATATATGGATAACATGGGCAAGATTGACCACCACAAGACAAAGAAGGTAGACCACAATGGCATGAATTTAGCAGTTAGGACCTCCATATTTTACTGTTCTAATTTTTTCTGTATATACTTTCTTAATACAAGGACCAATACTCTTATTGAGTGTTCTGTTTTAGATTGAGTAACAGTCATGAGTTTTGTGTGTGTTTGTAAAGATCAACACTCTAACAGATCACTGATAATATTAACACTGAGTTACCTCTATCCTTTTTTACCTCTGATTAACTTCCTACAAGATATAACTAATGAATTTCATATGGCAATTTGAAATGTCACCATTTTAAGCAAAAATAAACTTAAAACTGAGTCATATACTTGCCACAATAAACTGTGAACCATACACTTGGAATTACATTTTCCTAGCATATAGTATTGCCTATTGTCAGCAATTGAATACAAAGAGAATTTCAGCAGCATTGAGGTGAAAAAGAGTATAATACTTAGTATTAAAGCCACCTGATGCTAATGAATAAGAAGCTTTCTCTTTGTTCCCCTTCTATTCCCTCTATCAAAAAGATTACAAAACGATTAGAAAAAATGGATCGACCTCAGTTGCTTCCTGTTTGTTCCTACACTAAATCTTACTGCTCTCAGCAAGCTGAACCATAGCACACAAATGTAAGAAGAAAAGACAGCAATAGCAGAGCCATAAAGCTATTATTATTATTTGAAATGTTAAAGTGACTTTTAAAACTAGGAGGACAGAAATCACAGTTATACTTAGCATTCAACATAAAGCACACTATTTCTGGCTCAATGGGGTCAATGCACTAACTCTCTTGAATTTTGGGTAATATCTTCTATACTTTATGCCAGGTAAACCAGAAAATAGATATGTCATATTTCTACTTCTAAGAGAAAGGGCAAAGAGTCATTATGAAGTCTCCAACACAAGACCAGAGTCCAGACAGAAAAGGTTGGCACTGAAGTCCACAGTCTGACTTTTGCATTCCATTTATACCTTAATTATGTGTATTCAAGTTTTAAAAATATTTTGACTCTTGATCTTTCCTACCATAGCATTCCTAAGCTTTTCCTTCTCACACCTTCTCTTATCATTACAAAGTGAAAACCCAGGACTACAAATAGGTAATTAACCGTGAATTCAATGAATTGTCCCCAATAGAATCTGACTTGCAGCTCTTCTACATTCTGAGTCAGTACCACCTGCTGCTTAGGATACAAGATGTAATTCAGTCATCCTTTCCTTCTTGTTCACCTTCCTTTATCTTATTCTGTCATTTTTTAAAAATATTTTTATTTATTTACTTGAGAGGTAGACTTACAGACAGTGAGAGGAAGAGACAGAGAGAAAGGTCTTCCTTCCGTTGGTTCACTCCCCAAATGACTGCAATGGATGGAGCTATGCTGATTCGAAGCCAGGAGCCAAGTGCCTCCTCCAGGTCTCCCATAGGGGAGCAGGAACCCAAGGATTTGGGTCATCTGCTTTCCCAGGCCATAGCACAGAGTTTGATGGGAAGAGGGCTAGAAGCCGGGACTAGAACTGGCACCCATATGGGATGTTGGCACTGCAGGCAGAGGATTAACTTACTGCGCTATGGGGCTGGCCCCATTATTCTATCATTTTTAAAGTCACGACTCTCTCTGAGGTATCTTTCTAGTGAGTTGTTTCCAACCCATTTTGACCTGACCATCAGTGATTTTATTCCAAGATATTTTAATCTATTTTGTAAACCTAGTTTCCTAACTGGTCTTGCTATGCCTAATCTCTCTTCAGTTTTACCATTTCTCTTCCTGCAAACTCATGTTACTCTCACAAATTTGATCTGATTGAAAAACTCCATTAAGTCTTTATTATATGTACATAAATCCTCTTTTTTTTTTTTTTTTTTTTTGGACAGGCAGAGTGGATAGTGAGAGAGAGAGACAGAGAGAAAGGTCTTCCTTTTGCCGTTGGTTCACCCTCCAATGGCCGCCACGGCTGATCCAAAGGCAGGAGCCAGGTGCCTCTCCTGGTCTTCCACAGGGTGCAGGGCCCAAGCACTTGGGCCATCCTTCTCTGCCTTCCCGGGCCACAGCAGAGAGCTGGCCTGGAAGAGGCGCAACCAGGACAGAATCTGGCGCCCCGACTGGGACTAGAACCTGGTGTGCCTGCGCCACAAGGCGGAGGATTAGCCTATTGAGCTGCGGTGCCGGCCAATAAATCCTCTTAACTTGGTTGTTGTCTTGGTTGTTGTGGTCCTTTATAAAGAAGCTTTTTTTTTTTTTTTTTTGACAGGCAGAATGGACAGTGAGAGAGAGAGAGAGAGAGAGAAAGATTTTCCTTTTCCGTTGGTTTACTTCCCAATGGCTGCTGTGGCCAGCATGATGCGGCCAGCGCACCGCGCTGATCCAAAGCCAGGAGCCAGGTGCTTCTCCTGGTCTCCCATGCGGGTGCAGGGCCCAAGCACTTGGGCCATCCTCCACTGCACTCCCGGGCCACAGCAGAGAGCTGAACTGGAAGAGGAGCAACCGGGACAGAATCCGGCGCCCTGACGGACTAGAACCCTATGTGCTGGCGCCACAGGTGGAGGATTAGCCTAGTGAGCCGCGGCACCGGCCCACATTACCTTTTGTATCACCTTGTTATAGTATGTTTAGGCTGCTTTAAAATGGTCATAGATTGTGTGGTTATTAACATACAAAGTTATTTCTCACAATTCTGAGACATGGAAGTTCAAGGACAAAGTTCTTCAAACTTGAAATCTGCTGAGGGTCCTCTTTCCACTTCAAAAAAGGTCACCTTGTCAGTATAACTTCAGATGGTGGAAAGGACAGGAATTTCTCTGGGGTCTCTTTGAAAGGGCAGTAATATTATTTTGAGGTCTTTAGCTTTATGACCAAATAACCTCTCAAAGCCTCAATCTTCAAATACTATCATATTAGGAATTTGATTTCGATATATAAATTTATAGGAGATGCAATTTTTATTCTATAGCCAATATTCTTCTACCAACTTATTTAAGCTACACTGGATCTATCAGTATTTCCAGAACCTACTTAGCTGTGCCTTCCCGGGCCATAGCAGACAGCTGGACTGGAAGAGGGGCAGCTGGGACTAGAACCTGGCGCCCATATGGGATGCCAGCACTGCAGGCGGAGGATTAACCAAGTGAGCCATGGCGCCGGCCCCATCCTCAAAGTATTCTTGATTGTGAGAAGCAATAGTTTAATTCTTTTAAAACGAGAGATTAATTTTTATAACACTATCCTGATCTAAAATGAGATTTGATTATGAAGCAATGTTCTTGTTTTCCAAGTTGGATGATTGATTTTGAAAACAATTTCAACAGATGACTTAAAAAGTGTTGAGAAATATCAGCATTCTGAGTGCTTGTATATTTAAGATGACTTAATTATCCAAACATTTCAGAATGATAGGGGAATTATTAATAATTATGATGAGACAATAGGAATAAGTGAGGGTGGTCTTGAGATTAGTGCCCCCTCTCCCAAGTTAGTTCAATGGATGTCTCATGAACGACTAGTTTGTATAAGTTTTCAAATGTGGTCAGGAAAAGTAGCTCACAAGTAACTTATAATACACATACCTTCCAGTAAATTCTTTGGACTTTTGAGAGAGCAGATAAATATAAGGATTATCTTTAATATTTATGTGAAGACAATAAGACATATGTCAAGTTAAAGGTGTTATTGGTGTTCTTTGAAAGAAATGAAATGATGAGTATGAAAATACTAACTAAGCATAGTGTTGAAGAGCTGTCATCACTCCCAGGGAGAACCCAAAAAGAACCCTCTTTTCTCTTTGACATCTAGTTCTTTATGGTTTCACAACTTTTCCGAGAAAGGTGACACAAAGATTTTTGCCCTTGTTTGCTTAGCTGGCAATCAGAAATCTACACGTCACAGTGGAAAACATGCTAGGAGAGTGTTTTATCTGATGAAGGAACACATTCTATATAGCATTCACCTGCTGAGAATCTCACATGCACTTTAATAATTTGGGGGCTGTAAATCTATTTTTTATCATTACCAGCTTTATTGCATCTTGATTAAGCACATACTATGTGTAGAATATTTTACTAAACATTGAAATTATAAAACTTTATTAAGAAAGTTTCCTTCCCTGTAGATACTGGTAGGTAAATTTAGATGCTATGGGGTATGATGTTTTATCCACACACTGAGAAGAGCTTCATGGAAGAATAAGAATTAATAGACTTTCCAAGTGTTTATTACATGTATTATTTTATAATTTTTTCTCATTACCCCAAGTGTTAACCACTGAGTCCTAGGTCTATATTCTAATTTTGCAGTTTCAGTTATAGCAGCTTGTCTTGAACTCCTTCATTAGACTCTGACTTTACCCTACCATTGTCACATGAACTGAATACTGTTTGAAACATGAGGACTTTGATCTTGACGTGCCTCATATGCCCCCAGGATTCCACTTAGAATATACCTGGTGATAGGAGTAGGCATTTATAGAAATACAACATCACAGAGATAGAAATGCATAAAAATACAATTATGGGAAATATTTGTAAATGTTTATAAAATCTTGATAAACATGACTAGTTCATTCAAAAACATTTGAGTATTTGCAGGGTGTCCACTGTTACTGGAAATGCTGGAGGTAGAACAATCAAAACATACTAAAGTTCCTTCTTATACACTGCTTATAATCTACTACATGTTTGGAGAGCAGGCTTTGTACTGGATATACAATATAGTATGTCAAGTGGTAATAATTGTATTGTAGAAAAATAAAGCAATTGGCCTAGAATGCTATTAGAGGCACAATGATTTTCTTCAGGGAGACACAAAAGCTATTATGATAAAGTATTATTTTTGTACACGTAAGGAAAACATAGAAGCTGAGTATAGAGGATAGAAGAATATTCCAGGTAAACAACACTCTTGAGCGCAAGGGCCCTAAGACAGCAGTATAGGTGGTGCTTTCAAAGAAAAGTATGTTAGTTAGAGATTGATGACTGATGATGAGATTATACAGAAATAAGTTTAAAGGCCGGCACTGCGGCTCACTAGGCTAATCCTCCACCGGCACACCGGGTTCTAGTCCTGGTCGGGTCTCCGGATTCTGTCCTGGTTGCCCCTCTTCCAGGCCAGCTCTCTGCTGTGGCCAGGGAGTGCAGTGGAGGATGGCCCAAGTGCTTGGGTCCTGCACCCCATGGGAGACCAGGAGAAGCACCTGGCTCCTGCCATCGGATCAGCGCGGTGCACCGGCCGTGGCGGCCATTGGAGGGTGAACCAACGGCAAAGGAAGACCTTTCTCTCTCTCTCTCACTGTCCATTCTGCCTGTCAAAAAAAAAAAATGTTCAAGGTCATTAGCAATCAGGGAAATGCAAATCAAAACCACAATGAGGTTTCACCTCACCCCGGTTAGAATGGCTCACATGCAGAAATCTACCAACAACAGATGCTGGCAAGGATGTGGGGAAAAAGGGACACTAACCCACTGTTGGTGGGAATGCAAACTGGTCAAGCCACTATGGAAGTCAGTCTGGAGATTCCTCAGAAACCTGAAGATAACCCTACCGTTCGACCCAGCCATCCCACTCCTTGGAATTTACCCAAAGGAGTTTAAATTGACAAACAAAAAAGCGGTCTGCACCCTAATGTTTATTGCAGCTCAATTCACAATAGCTAAGACCTGGAACCAACCGAAATGCCCATCAACGGTAGACTGGATAAAGAAATTATGGGATATGTACTCTTTAGAATACTATACCGCAGTAAGAAACAACGAAATCCAGTCATTTGCAACAAAATGGAGGAATCTGGAACACATCATGCTGAGTGAAATAAGCCAGTCCCAAAGGGACAAATACCATATGTTCTCCCTGATCGGTGACAACTGACTGAACACCAAAAAGGAAACCTGTTGAAGTGAAATGGACACTATGAGAAACGGTGACTTGATCAGCATAGCCCTGACTGTTAATGAACAACTTAATACATTATCCCTCTCTGTAGTTTTTTTTGTCTGCTCTACTGAATATGACTGGTTTAATTCTGTAATTATCACACAGTTATTCTTAAGTGTTGAAATTTAACTGAAATGTGATCCCTGTTAAACATAAGAGTGGGAATAAGAGAGGGAAGAGATGTACAATTTGGGACATGCTCAAGCTGACTTGCCCCAAATGGTAGAGTTAGAAACATACCAGGGGACTCCAATTTAATCCCATCAAGGTGGCATGTACCAATGCCATCTCACCAGTCCAAGTGATCAATTTCAGTTCACAATTGATCATAATGAAAGGACTAAGAGTCAAAGGAAGCACATAAACAAGTCTAGTACCTGCTAATACTAACCGATAGAATAAATAAAGGGGAGAGTGATCCAACATGGGAAGCGAGATACTCAGCAGACTCATAGAATGGCGGATATCCTAAACAGCACTCTGGCCTCAGAATCAGCCCTAAAGGCATTAGGATCTGGCTGAAAAGCCCATGAGAGTATTTCAGGCATGGAAAGCCAAGACACTCTGGCAAAAAAACAACAACAACAACAACAACAACAACAAAACCTTAAATGAAAGATCTCTGTGAGTGAGATCCCAGTGGAAAGAACAGGTCTTCAAAGAAGGAGGTACATTTCTCTGAAGGGAGGAGAGAACCTCCACTTTGAATATGACCTTGTCTAAACAAGATAAGAGTCAGTGAACTCATAAGGCTTCCATAGCCTTGGAAACTCATGACTGGTGCATAGGGAGATTACTGATGCCATAAACAGGAGTGTCAATTTGTAAAGTCAACAACAGGAGTCACTGTGCACTTACTCCTCATGTAGGATCTCTGTCCTTAATGTGCTGTACTTGAGACTTAATGCTATAATGAGTACTCAAACAGTATGTTTCGCTTTGTGTTTCTATGGGGGTGCAAACTGTTGAAATCTACTTAATGTATACTAAACTGATCTTCTGTAAAAAAAAAAAAAAAGAAGAAATTATCAATTTCCAACTTGACTCTCACTGGGATTAAACATGACAATAGGTCTGATCTGATTTCATCATCATTTAAAAAATCATCTATTATTTTTCACTTTATGTTTGTGTGGGAGCAAACTGTTGAAATCTTTACTTAATGTATGCTAAACTGATCTTCTGTATATAAAGAGAATCGAAAATGAATCCTCATGTGAATGGAAGGGGAGAGGGAGTGGGAAAGGGGAGGGATGTGGGTGGGAGAGACGATATGGGGTGAAGCCATTGTAATCCATAAATCGTACTTTGGAAATTTATATTCATTAAATAAAAGTTAAAAAAAAAGAAATAAGTTTAAAGATCTTGGTGGGAACAGATGTGGACAGTCTGCCAGCAATGATAAAGATGGGGTACTTATTTTTTGAAATGCAAATCCATTGAGAATTTACTACAGAAGGGTGGCATGATTTGACTTCCTTCATAAAGGGTCATACTAGCTGCTATGTGTATATGCAGGCATTTCAAAACATTTCTGCAAAGTGCAACTAATAAATAAATAAATTTTGGTGCAGACTTTTTTTTGAAATTCATGCATAATCTTTTGTCATATGCACTATCCAATAACTTGTTAAAGACCTCTAGTATGTCATCATGAACTTTTGGAAAGTCTTTTATGTAAGCCAAGGGAGGCAAATGTTGAAAATTCAGCACTGCAGTCCTGAAGCTAGGTGAGAGATGGTAGGGCTTGGGACAGATACAAACAAAAACTATGATGAGAAGTGTTTGGCAGTCTCTTAAAGGTAGAATTGACAGGATTTGTAGTTAGTTAAGTTGTGACAATAACTGTGAGTGCTAAAATTGATTCTATGTAACTGGAAAAATCTAATTGCCATTAATAAGATGGAGAAGATTATTGGGGAAGTGTGTGTGTGTGTGTGTGTGTGTGTGTAGGGGGGGTGGTATCATGTGTTGGTTTCAGGCATAGTAAGACAGAGTTGTAACTGGATAGCCGAGTCAAGAGGTGAATAGGAGTGTTAGTTTGTAGTTCATGTGAGAGTTTTGTACTAGAATATAAATTTGGGAAACTTTAGCATTTGGATGGTATTTAAAGCCTTGGGTGTGGATGAGATCACTTTAGAGTGAGTTAAATTTAAGTTCTAACTATTGGAGCATACTATGATCAAGAGATTGAGAAAATAGAATGCAGTAGGAATGAAGCTGAGAATTAACTAGCAAAGTAGATAAAAGTCTGCATGAGAACATTTTCTTAGGAGAAGGGAGATATATACTGTGTCGAAGTGCTGCTTAGAGTACTGATCAGATAAGCACTAACAAATGGTGATCAGAACTGGCAATACAGAGGTCATTGGAGACCATGACCAAGTCCAAAAGTTGTGCTTTCAAAATTTATATTTATTAAATAAAAGTTAAAAAAATAAATAAATAGACCTCCTGATAACAAACAAACAATAAAAGAAGTAGCAAGACACTATTGAAGATGAAGCCTACAGTTGTAGAACCTCAACACATGGAGAAAAAGTTAATCTTATCTATGCTCTAATTGACAAGGACCAATGACTCACAGCAGAAATAATGGTCAGCACCATAGTTATCTCAACTGGTTTGCTTCACACATATCTGACTAAAAAATTAAAGCAGGACAAACTTTCTAGCTGATGGATGCTAACTGTTGCACCAAGGGCAGTTACATATAAGAACAGAGCTTTCAACAGAAATTTTAAACAAGTGAGATGAAGGTTCTGAAGCATTCATTTGAATAACTGTAACAGAGGATGAAACCTGGCTTTCCCAGCACAATCCTGGAGAAAAAGCACAGTCAAGGCAATGGCTACTGAGAGATGAAGGTGGCAGAGTCAAAGCGAAAATGATTTAGTCAGTTCCAAAGGTCTTGGCAATAGCATTTTAGGATGGTTAAGCCATTTGGTTTTTGAATTTCTAGTGGAGCAATGAACATGAACATCTGCTTATTAGGATTGTGTTCTGAGACAAGTAGCAAAAACGAGACCAGAAGAAGACCCAGAGAGGTACTTTTCTGCCATGACTATATTCATGCTCATTCTTCTCATCAAACAAGGGCAAGCTTGTGAGGGTTTCTATGGGAAATCATTAGACAGCTACCTTAGAGCCTTGATTTGATCTCTAATTTTTATTTTATTTTAGTTTCATTTTGTTTTCTAATCTTTTTTCTTTTTTTAACTTTTATTTAATAAATTTCCAAAGTACAGCTTTTGGATTACAGTGGCTTCTTCCCCACCCCAACTTCCCTCCCATCCTCAACCCTCCCATCTCCCATCCCATTCACATCAAGATTCATTTTCAATTATATTTATATACAGAAGATCAATTTAGTATAAATTAAGTAAAGATTTCAACAGTTTGTACCCACACTGAAACACAAAGTGTAAAACACTGTTTGAGTACTAGTTATAGCATTACTTCACAGTGTACAATGCATTAAGGACAGAGGTCCTACATGGGGAATGAGTGCACAGTGACTCCTATTGTTGATTAAACAATTGACACTCTTGTTTATGGCATCAGTAATCACCCTAGGCTCTTGTCATGAGCTGCCAAGGCTATGGAAGCCTTTTGAGTTTACCGACTTTGATCTTATTCAGACAAGGTCATAGTCAAAGTGGAAGTTCTCTCCTCCCTTCAGAGAAAGGTACCTCCTTCTTTGATGGCCTGTTCTTTCCACTGGGATCTCACTCACAGAGATCTTTCATTGAGTGTTTGTTTTTTTTTTTTTTTTTTTTTTTTTTTTTTTTTTTTTTTTTTTTTTTTTTTGCCAGAATGTCTTGGCTTTCCATGCCTAAAATACTCTCATGGGCTTTTCAGCCAGATCCGAATGCCTTAAGGGCTGATTCTGAGGCCAGAATGCTGTTTAGGACATCTGCCATTCTATGAGTCTGCTGTGTATCCTGCTTCCCAGGTTGGATTGTTCTCTCCTTTTTAATTCTATCAGTTGGTATTAGCAGACACTAGTCTTGTTTATGTGATCTCTTTGACTCTTAGTCCTATCATTATGATCAATTGTGAACTGAAATTGATCACTTGGACTAGTGAGATGGCATTGGTACATGCCACCTTGATGGGATTGAATTGGAATCCCCAGGCACGTTTCTAACTCTACCATTTGGGGCAAGTCAGATTGAGCATGTCCCAAATTGTACATCTCCTCCCTCTCTTATTCCCACTCTTATATTTAACAGAGATCACTTTTCAGTTAAATTTACACACCTAAGAATAACTGAGTGTTAATTACAGATTTCAACCAATAGTTTAAGTAGAACAAAAAAATACTAAAAGGGATAAAATATTAAATTGTACATCAACAGTCAGGACAAGGGCTGATCAAGTCACTGTTTCTCATCTTGTCCATTTCACTTCAACCATCTTAAAGAGGACCCATTTTTCTTTAGTTTATAACATAAACAAGACTGCACGGACATGGTTAAATTCCCAGAGCCCTCAGTTCTCAATGGATTATATTATCACTTATAAAATGTCTTGAACTTTATGGAGTTATGTTTAGAAATAAAATTTAAGTGTTTATTTTATTTTTAAATTCCATTTGTCTGTGGACTTCTTAAATGCCCCTCATAAACTGTAAAGATTTATCATTTAGCTGTCACAATGTTAATTTCTCAAATTAAAAATATTTTTAATAATTCAAAAACTCTGGAAGAAGTATGTGAGATGAGATTTTTATAAAACAATTGTTAATTAATATTTATTAACTGTATCCCATTTAAGATGAAATGAGCTCTCCAGATCATCACACCCCCTGTCACTCCTTATTTTTCTTTTACTGACTGCTTGTCACTCATTCATGTTACCTATCTGGACCCTCTGGAATTTTGAGTTTTGGCCCACAGAGAGTGGATCAAGATGACGTATGTCATTTTCAGCAAATGTCAGGACAGATAATCAATGAAGTTTAAAATTTAAAACACAAAGTGTTGGCAAAGGTCCTGGCACACATAATTGATTTTTTTGATATATTTTAACCAAGTTCAATCTTATCACTTTAATTATGTGTTACAGAGAATTATAGGGACTGAGTTTAGAAATCCCTGTCCAAGAACAAAATGAAATTAATGAATTTCCTAGGAAAGAAAGATACATATTTTGTTGAATCCTAAATTTTATGGAAATAGAAGATCATTGTGTCAGTAAAATGACAATATAGGAAGTAGGCAAGAACATGTAACACAGTTCTCATGATCAGTATTATCTTTGTATTTGTATCATTGCCTGTTAAATTATCCACTCTATATTTTTCCTTCTGGTTGCTTCAGAAAAGGAGGGGACAATGAAATATGTTTCTTCTGTAATGGACCTAGAGGAAAAGTACCCAGCTAGAAGAACACTGCAGATAAGAAGGAATCAGAGAGATGTTGGGCTGAGTGGGTCAGTGTAGTGTTGGATGTCAATGTAGGATGACCAAACTTTCTGTGGTTTGTGTCATGGCAGTAGGAAGGGAGGTCCCAGAGTGTGGGCCAGTAATGAACTTACCCAGCTGCGAAGACCACAGAACAGCAAGACATTGGGCTTACATTTTGTGAAGCCATCTGTTTGGCATTTCAGTTGCATCATCTGAAGTTTAGCAGAAAATACAACTCTTCTGTCAGATCAAACACAAGCAAGCAGATATCCTTAAATTATAACTCAAAGTAAGAGATCAAGAGTTACAAAAAGTTAGAGTTTTTTGAAGCTTGGAAACATGAAATAATTTTCTTTAAAAATTTAAATAATAACTAATTGGTGAGGCACGGAAAGAAATTATGGGTTAAAGTGTACTTTGTTAATTGTAGAAAGACCCATGTACAACTTTCTCAGAATTGCTTTACTTACTATGGCATATAGTGTCAATATGAATTTACTCACAAGCTTTCTAAGATATAATTTTTCTTACTTTTTACTTTTAAAAATTTACATAAAAGAGACAAATTTCATGTATTTTGTATTTATAATTCTCTTAAAGATTTCTAAGATGCTCTGTGATTTTTCCTGAATTCCTAAATTCCTACCTTATTTCCTTTTATTCTTTCTCATCTTTTTGTTTCTTTTTCATATTTTTTCACCTGTTTGCTTAAGAAGTGGAATGGGTATAGGGAATAGTTTGGCAAATTTGTTGATAAAGCAAGAGGTACATGGGAAACCAAATCAAACCAATTATAGTCTGATTCTTTCTCTTTATCCTGTCTTTTATACTAAATTCAATCTTATAAAAGTATTTACTTGGATGCTTCTGATCTTAAAAAAAATGAACAAATTAATATGGCTCAACTTGCTCTAAGTTCATCATACCATCCTTGAGATTCTTTCAGTGGCTCCCTGATGCTGACAACATGAAATTCAGACCCCTTAGCCTGGGTGTTCAAAATCTCACAATCTGGGCACAGTGATTTTCTACCACAAATCCCCTAACCCTGCTAAGGCAATCCAACTCAGAATATACTTGCTATAGAAGATGTCACAACTCAGTGTGGCAAACAATTCTTCCCTGAACACTTAACATTATATATATATATATATATATATATATATATATACTTGCTGTTGTAAACAATGCACAGTCAAATGTTTATCTTCTGGTGTTGAAATACTATGTAATGTGTTACATCAAATGCCTCTTGTTCAAACTCAAATTAAATTGAAAACTGTTTATGGATAAGGCCCATAAATTAAGCATCTTAGTATCTCTCTATTCATCTATATTAATAACTTACAGTATAGTCAGTATCTGATACAATTATTTGGGTTTGTCAATGTTTTTGGACTAGCATTTGATTAATCATAATGTGGAGCACTCTGCCCAGATTGATATATTCTAGAGACTTGAAAAATTTGTAAGCTATGAATGTTGGTGATTTGCTTGCTAATTTATAACTTTCTATATACTTCAGATGGGAGTCATTTTAATTGTCTATAATTCATTGGAATCTGGTTTGCAAACTTCTGTTTAGTTATTTCTATGCAGTGGACTTAAGTTCAAGGGAATTGTGTTAAAAAGTCTAAAAAGCAAATCTGTGATTATGAGAGCATCCCAGCCTATCAGCAAAGAGGCCTTTCACATAAGATGTGCAGTCTCCCAAAGAAGAAAATCAAACCACATGCTGTACAAACACTGAGCTCAAGGGAAAGGCGTTCTGTGAGAAAGTTAATTTTAGGAAACCCACTGAATGAATTTTCTGCAAATGACAGTGGGGCTGATGTACAAGGTACAGGGGCTGTCATGTGGCAAGTTGGGACAGCTGTGGAGCTGGCAGAGGCCCCAGGGAATGACTGGCAGGGGCTATCTTGTGGCAGCTGGGAGCACCAGGAGGCAGCCATGGTGAGCGCGTGGTTGGCAGGAAGATGGTCATGCCCCTGGCAGGGGGGACTCTGCAGCAGTAACCTGGCTGGAGCTGCTGTCAGCAGTCCCAGCCAGGCATCGACCCTGCTTAGAGCTCTCTGAGAAATCAAGAGTTGATTTCACCTGATTCTAAAAATAGTCATGCAGGCCACATGAACTGGCAAAGCAGAACATCTCATGTCTGTATTGAACGACCTTCCACACCGTGAATACCCTTTACTGGTTATTTTGTTGTTTTCTTCAATGGAAACTTAACCAATACTGCATACGTATAGGTTGCAGCAGTAGAGAGACCCTTGAATACTTCCTTTTAAATGCCTAGTGAAATGTCTTGATCATCAGCAAGAAGCTAGGGAAGCGTCTGGCTCTTTTTAAAAAAGTTTAGGACAGCAATACTCAAAGATAACTTTCAACAATAATCAAGTCTCAAAATAGCAATTTTGCTCATATACCTTACTTTTTTTTGTATTTTTATATTAGTTACCACAAATGAAGGAAAATATACCTTTCTTTTTGGGACTGAGTTATTTCAGTTAGCACATGGTATCCTATTGCATTTTTTTTTTCAAAATACAGGATTTCTTTCTTTTTTTTTTTTTTTTTTTTTTTTTACAGATGAATGTTTATAGCCTTTGTGTATACTCCTGAGGAACAGTGGTTTTTCTACTTACAATTTGTTGAAATTTTTATTTAGTGGAGAGTTAAACTTGTGATTATAAAGTAAATTGAAGGTATTTTATTGCAAAAATTGAAAGAAACATAAAGAACAGAGAAAGGTAGATGGGAATGACAGAGGGAGGGAGAAAAGGGTAGGAAATATCATTATTCTCTTAAAACTGTGTAAATGAAATAAAAACAAGATTTTTTTTTCCTTTACATAAATGAAAAAATTCTTAAAAAGGTAACTTTCACTTTATAGAAACAAGTCTGTAGTGTAATATTAAAAAAAGGTCACCTTTGATAAGAAGCCACAATTGTGCTTTGCAATTGTTTTAATCCAAAGTACATCCAAATGAAAGAGCATTGGGACAGCCAAGGTTAGCACTGGATTGCTCTGGAAAATACGTGTGTCTGCAATCACATGCACACACACAGACATACACCTGCACAGCCATTTTGAATGAAGCTTGTCAATTTACAAAATGCTGTGGGAAGAAGGGAGATTAAAATAAGCAGTACCGTACAAAAGTTGAGCAAAGAGCTGTGCAAAAAGCACAGTTACAGAATCCTTTGCCTTTATTTTGCTTGCTACTGTGTTCACAAGGGATTCATTTTCAACCTTTGCTTTAGCTCTATGATATGAAATAATGATCCTCTTGTTGGGGGCTAAGGAAATCACGTAACAGTCCCAAGAGTTTAAAGAAATTATATTCAAAGAATGACTTCAGTACTGTTAAAAATATTAATCTCTACTTGCATCTCTGCTTTTGTTATTTTTACTTTAGTCTTTTCAAAATTTCTGGGTTACTGATGTCACCTAAACAGCATCAATCAAATTTTAAGCTGTGACTTTTTGGTAATATCATTCCACAGAATTTTCAACAAGAAACTTATGATACAGTTTAGTGAGTGAGAAGTTTAGCAGTGAAAAACAGAGATTTGGGTGCACGTATGTGATGGGTCAGGGTTTGCAGGAATTTTGCAAAAGAGGCCCTCTTTCTCATTTTGTGCTGGCAAGTGGAATCATTTTGGGTCATCTACTTGTGTTTCTATTTATTCTATTTTAGATGGTATGGCATAATCTAGTGGAATATTCCTCTACTGTATTCCCAAGACAGATAATACCCAAAGTTATAATTTTTAAATTGTGAAATTTTTAAAATTAGAGACTTGATAAAATTAAATAGACCACTATTTCTGATTCCTGTCACTTCATCCAGTAAATGATGTATAGCTAGAAGCTTTTTCTACTTTAAACACAATCAAGCATTTTTATTAGTGTGCCAGTTTCAGCACTGAATATATAAATTTAGTTATTTTTAGTTTATGTATACCAACTCTTTGGCTATATTCATGCTAGAAGGATATTGAAAACAATATTGAAACATTTCCCAGATGTTTACTGCTAATAGTCATTTTTGTTAATGTAATTTTATTTATTCAATTTTCTATGCATGAAGTCCTAAGCAATGTATATTGAAGAATGGTATTTTGTAATATTATAGAATATTTTCCCTCTAACAATAAAAATAGCAACTTCCCTACACTGCTACCTTGGAAGAATCAATTGCTCTCTGAAATCAGATGGTAATTCTGAAGTAGGTTTTATAGATCAGAGAAACCGATCAGTTGTTTGAATTTTAATTATGCCATGGACCAATATTTTGTGTGTAATATATGTGATATCCTTCCTATTTGAACTGAGCTTCAGGGTCACAAGGGGAGTCAGAAGGGTAAATAACAGTAAAAAAAACCATAAAAGGAAGTCCCAGAGTCCTGCCTAGAAACCTAGCTCACTGTTGTGTGATCTATGGGCCCCTGAGAATTCTTAACCTACCACCCTTCATCGCTGGCAATGAAGAAGGCAAGACCAGAAGACCATTCACCCAAGAGTATTGTGAGGGTTTAATGATGGAAGTTATGGAAGGGCTTGGCCTAGAAGCTCACTAAGAGTGACACAAGAAAGGAGGAGGGCATCCTTTTCCTCTAAGCCAGTTTCTCCTTCCTTCTTTACAGTCCCTGGTGTGTATTTTTAGGAAGATCAGTTTCATTTTTCTCGGTTGATGGGGACTTCTCTAGGATATTCCTGGAAACAGCAGTTTATATCAAGGCATTTCCCTGAGAAAGCCAATAAATGAACAAAAATCAAAATTGATGTAACAAATTTATTGAAAAAATAATACAGTTGTAACAAATGATTTGCTCTATCTTCTAGAAAATTCACATCAGAATGATTTTTTTCTGAATAAATTTGCTTTCCATCTTTTCTCTAAATTCATGTGGAAACATAAATATGACATAGGCTATACATAGCAATGTAGATCTACATTTGTGGATCAAAGAGCAAATTTCTTACTAAGTGTGTTGAGATTCAGGAGAAACCTGTTGAGTACCTACCATGTCCCTGCCAGGCTCTGCACTGTGTGCCAAGGATTCAACAATAAGCAGAATGAACAGGCTCCTGCTGTCCTGCAGATTCCAGTGAGGTGGTAGAGCTCCAAAAGTCATGTAATTAAGAGTACAACAAGTGTGAGGAAGGGGGGAGAGTAGAAAATACCAGGACGCAGCAAGGAATTTGCCCTAAGCTGGCCAAGTCATAGGTTCCCTGGAGAGTTGAGTATATAGATTTCAACATTACTTGAGACAAGCTGCATCAGGCCTAAGTTTCTTCTCTAGATAAGTATTTTTTTCTGAGTGTTTAGCATCAAGATTTTAAATTCACCAGTGTAACAGATAGAAGCTATTTGGTTCCTTTTTTGTTTTTCTTTGCTGTACACAACTTAAAAAACCATGAATGAATACTTGCTGTTGGCTAATAGCATGGTAGATACTCCACAGACTACAAATACAAAAAAATCTGTGAAGTATTATTCCCATTCTGGAGATACAGAAATCATGATATGTCCCTAAATGAAGTATTGTCTCCAATGTCACACTGGTGGGAAGAGATGGGGTTGAGAAGTGTGTCCTTGTCTGGAATATTCAGCTTTGTTGTCTCAGGACAGGGATATCCAGTTATAGCAAGCATATTCATTAATGGGAGGCCAGCATTTCAACAGAAATACATCAATTCTATAAGATGTGTCTGCCCATCTTTAATTATGTGTATAATAAAGATTTGACTAGAATAGAAATTCTTAGGCACTTAGATGAAAACAGAGGTTAAGTTGATCACTGAATTATTTATTTGAAAAGCAAAGTTATAGAGGGAAGGATCTTTCCTATTCTGATTCACTCACCATGTGTCCAGATCAGATGTGAATGGGGTAAACTGAAGCCCGGAGCCAAGAGCTCCATCCAGGTTCCTCACGAGGGTGGCAGGGACACAAGTCTTTGCGCCATCATTCACTTCCTTTTCAGGTACATCAATAGGAATCTAGATCCAAAGCGAAGTAATAAACTCAACAGACTCAAACTGATAGGGGATAGGGATGTCCTAAGCCATCCACTTAATCTGCTGCACAGTAATGCTTTCCCACCAGTGATTGTTTTAAAACATTTTAATGAGAAGAAGTTAATCAGAATAAGACAAATATTAAACTTTTTAATTTGATACATTAGTATCAACTATGGAGATTTTTTTTTTTTTTTTTGACAGGCAGAGTGGACAGTGAGAGAGAGAGACAGAGAGAAAGGTCTTCCTTTTGCCTTTGGTTCACCCTCCAATGGCTGCCACGGCCGGTGTGCTGCGGCTGGCGCACTGCGCTGATCCGATGGCAGGAGCCAGGTACTTCTCCTGGTCTCCCATGGGGTGCAGGGCCCAAGGACTTGGGCCATCCTCCACTGCACTCCTGGGCCACAGCAGAGAGCTGGCCTGGAAGAGGGGCAACCGGGACAGAATCCGGCGCCCCAACCGGGACTAGAACCCGGTGTGCCGGCGCCGCAAGGTGGAGGATTAGCCTAGTGAGCCACGGTGCCGGCTCAACTGTGGAGATCTTTTAAAAACTATTACATATCAAGATTCCTCCAGGACCTCCAGGACAACTGATGAAGACTCAATCTGGTATCTGGGTACTGATATTTTTCAGTTTAAAAGTTCCTCAGGTGATTCTATTATGTAGCAGCATGAGACACCTTGAAATATTGATTATTTATGCTAAATCAGGCAGAGTATTACCATAAAAAAAGAAGTCTGTAACTTGATCTTGATATTGCAGTAACATAATTTTGATTCTGAGTAAATTAAAATACAAAAAGTCAAGCACTAAAAATATTTTCTTTTTCTCTTCGATCTCATGTCCAGCAAGGGTAGCACTTATAATAGCTTTTAAGCTAGAACACTCAAAATTAGCGCTTGGTCTCAGGAGATGTACACATTATTTCTGAAATATTGATGCCAAGCTTACCATGAGGAAGAGAGCCATGTTAATCACATGGGTTTCAGGTCCATTAAAAACACTAGAGAGGGGGAGAAATTCCTTTTTTGCCAAATGGAAAATGTCAAAAAAGCAGCAGGGTAAAAAAATTGGATTTTCATGTTTCTAAGAAAGAAATTAGAAGCTAAAAAGAGACTATAAGCAAGCCAGCTGACTCTCTTAAATAGTTAATTTAGTGCATATCCATCATTAACCCAAAGAAACAATGCTTTTTAACTTACCATTTGTTTAAAATAAAAATGCTCTCTCCTGAATTGTGTCTTCTCTCCACCTGCTGTTCCAAAATACAAGTGCAGGTTTGATAAACCATGGATCTGTCCTTACCTGCTGCTTTAAATCTTTCTGTCTGTTCCTTTGGGCTCTTGATTGTTTTTACATCAGTCTGCTCACTAGCAAGGTTAAAAGATGCTTCTCAGAAAAACAGACAGTGAGAGTCCGATTGTTTTCCAGAACACCATGAGTTTTCCTCATTAAAGTTTACAGAAGATATACATGAAAAGCATATGTACTCTATAAATAAGTTAAATCTTTAGAATGAACAGTGTAGGTAGACTTGGTAATTGAGGATTACCCTAAGAATTCTGAGTTTATAATTAGGAATATAAACAGCCAAATCATATGGAGTAAATGTTTTCTAGCAGTTTGTTGTAAGAAAATTTGATGTAAAAAAAAATCATAGTGCATTACCATTTTTGATGAAAAGAATAATGAGAATGAATTCATATATTTATATATGTAAAAATGTAAATATACAATGGCACACATAGTGAAGCATTGATTTCTCTGAAAACTTTAATCATGGAAGGATATAACATGGCATTTGGCTCTGATACAGATGGGAGGAAGATTGGAGAATACAAGCAACAGTACCTGTGCTGAGAGACCTCACTCTCAGTAAATGGACTTCCCAGATGCTCTAGGTCATGCTTTTTACATATTATTGATATTCTCAAGCATCTAATAAATCACTTTAAAAAAATCTGCTTCCCTTAACTTTCATTAATAAAAAAACCCACCAGACCTTGTTATCTCAGATCATTCCATATGCCATATTTAGTCTAAGGTTTTACTTAGGTGGAAAACGCTTCATGTTGGAAATATTGAGCTTTATGCCAATGGTAGATATGGAGGCAATAACTGATTTTACCTAAAACCAATTCTGTACTTGTGGTCACTGCTTCCTCTGACCAACTTTGCATCCTGTCCTACTCATTTCTAACCGTGCCTCAGTTTCATCACCTGGTAAGATTGGGATGACAGTAGTACCTACTTATAAGATCATCAGGAAGATATATTGAGTTAATTTGTGTAAAACAGAACAGTGGTTGGCAGAGTGAAAGTGCTATATGGTTATGTGTTATTATGCATATTTCATATTACCTACATTATTACTTTGGTACTATGCAATGTGATTTCCAAAAGGATCAATTCTTTTGACATTTAATAACAAAAGGAGTTAATTAAACTTCCTAAAATATTTGCTGTAGATAATACTGAATATCTACCTTTCTCTTAAGACCTGAAAACATTAAGCATAGCTCAGGAAAATGGAACATACAGTAAACAAATATACATAAAGACAGATGTATCAGCTAAAAATACAGTCTTATCACACTGCATATTAAGAAAATGCCTATCAAAATAATTTAGAGGCTGGCTCTTGGATTGTAGTGTATGGAGTTAATTGACAAAGAGTAGGTGGACTTAATCAATTAACAAAGTACAAATAGAATGTGAAATACATTGCAAAAGATGGTCATGGAATGACATTCATATATAAATGTAAGGAATATTACAAGTTCTTATACTCATAGGAGATTTAGCTTCTATGGCATATCTGATGGTCAATAGAGAAAGCTCTAGTTCACACTGAAATTCAAAAGCTTTTAATAATTTTAATTAAAATCTGAAGGAGTCTAGTGAATTAAACCATTAACCTTTCTCTGCTAGAATTCTAGGGATCATTTTTAGGTCAACGTGAATAATGAATTTGCTAATCTCATCCAAATGATCCTTTATATAAGTACCCCAGCCAGGTGTAGGATTATGAAATCATCATCCATTTGGCAGTCCCTGCTGAGAGATGCCAAACAGGGGTTTCAAGTCAGGACTGTCTTTTTTTTTTTCCTTTTTTAAAAGATTTATTTATTTATTTAAAATCAGAGTTACACAGAGAGAGGGGAGAGGCAGAGAGAGAGAGAGAGAGAGAGTGAGCAAGAGGTCTTCCATCTGCTAATTCACTCCCAAATTGGCCACAATGGCTAGAGCTGCACCAGTCAAAAGCCAGGAGCCAGGTGCTTCTTCTGGGTCTCCCATGTGGGTGCAGGAGCCCAAGGGCTTGGGCCTCTTCTACTACTTTCCCAGGCCATAGCAGAGAGCTGGATTGGAAGTGGAGCAGCCAGGACATGAACCGGCGCCCATATAGAATGCCAGCACTGCATGCTGCGGCTTTACCCAGTATGCCACAGCATCTGCCCCAAGACTGTCTTCAATGGAGAATGTCACATGACAAATTTACTGAAATTCATTCTTGATTTAATTCATTGCTACTAATACCTAATTCCTTAAAAATTTTAGAAATGGTTAAAGGTCTACCAAGGAGGGGAGAAAATCAGATGAAGAGAAAAAATCTGAGAAAACAAAATCTTTTTGAAACATTTTATTAAGGCTATATGTGATATGGCTGATTGCAACTGGATTTGCATTTTGTGATTGAAAAATCATTAGAGGAAAAGTATAAATTACCTGGAAAACCATTAGGAAATTTTAGATTTCAAGGCAAAAAAAAAAAAAAAAAAAAAGAAAAAAGAAGAAAGAAGGTGAAACAAGTGGAAAAGTGTGGAGTACTGTGTAAGGCATCTTTATTGGGATTGTCATATTCTAACTCAGTGCATAAGAAGTAACCTGAATAAAAACAAGGAGGCAGTTTAGAGTGAGAGGAAGTTGATGGTGTCAAAATCAGTAAATCCACGCAAGTGACTGGAAATACTGATGGACAAGTGAAAGCTTTGAACCAGCAGTGCTGAATCACAAGTTGATTCCCTTTCATTTGAGTGGAATTGAGCTATTTCAGAGGAAATGAGGCCTTTGTCTCTTTGGAAAGTAAAGAAGATTTTTCAGTCATTAACGGATTTGGGGAAATTGGGTGCTGGTCCCGAAGAAGAAGAGCTGAGGAAGTGGAGATCTGGGGATGAAAGTGTAAAGCAGAGCTTTTGTAGAAGACTACTGTGAGAAGGAAAGGGGATTATTTTTCCAAATTAATTTTTGTTTGTACAGTAAAATGCCTGAGGAAATTTTTGAAATTCTCTTCTTCATGTTAACCACATTGGGTCATATGCCAAAGTGAAAGCACATCTAGGAAGGCATCTCTAAGGAGCAATGAACTTCTAGGAAAACTGATAGGCATGATGGTGTAGCCAATTTTAATTTTCTTCTTACAGCAATAGTAAACAATCGTTGTTGGATAGTATAATAGGATCTATTTTCCTTCACATGATTTAAACTGTGAGAACATGTCCTTCATTTGGATTGAATTTTTGTTTAAAGACATTTATTTGACAGAGAGAGTTACAGAGAGAAAGGGAGAGACAGAGAGAGAGAGTGAGAGAGAGAGAATCTTCTATCCATTGGTGCACTCCCCAAATTACCGCAATGGCCAGGGCTGGGCCAGGCTGAAGCCAGAAGCCGGGAGCTTCTTCTAGGGCTCCCACATGGATGCAGGGGCTCAAGCACTTGGACCATCTTCTGCTACTTTTCCAGGTACATTAACAGGGAGCTGAGTCCCATATGGGAGGCTGGCATTGCAGGCAGTGACTTTACCCCCTGGATTGAATTATTTAAAGAGGATAGAAGACAGTGATCAGACACTTGATATAATCATAAAGTTCTTAATCTAAAAGTGGAGAGGGAAGAGGGAGAAAGAAAAATTCCTTGATTCAATTAAAAACAAAAAAAGCTGGTGTACATAGATTATGAGAAACTAAATTTTATTTAACACTTGATATATATGCTCTAAATATTCTAAGATTCTCTCATGTATTTAAATTGTTAAATCATCTCTGCTAACATGTTGAATATTTCATCTCTCTCCCTCTCTCCCCTTTTTTTCTTTTCATAATTATCTTCAGATATAGATGAGGAAATTGGGTCTTGAATCAGTTAAGAAATTTGATCAAGGTCATACTGGTAGTAAAAATTTAAAATTAGAAGTCCAACTCCTGATACCATGCATCTAAAGTTTCTCTCTTTCATAACAGTATGTCACAACAAGTGGGGCAATACAAAATGCCACATAATTCCTTAAAAATATTATAAGAATATCAGGAAGCATAATTATCACCCAAGGGGATCCTATAATAAAAAAATGAAAGTAAATTTGTGGAGGTAATATTTTCCAGTCAGAAAGGGAGAATGGATGATGGACTCTTGGGAAAACAATTGACAAAAGACATATAAAAGTCCCTATAGTGATTCAGCTAAAATTCTTAAAACATACCATTTGATCTGTTAATAATTGGCTGTATTATTTTGCTAGGGCTTTAGCAATAGAAATACATAGAGTGGCTTAAACAATAGAGTTCCATTGTCTCACAGTTCTGGAGACTGGAAGTCCAAGATGAAGGCACTGGCAGGATGAGCTTCTTCTGAGGGTAGTGAGGGAGAATCTGCTCCATTCCTTTTCCCAAGTTCTGGTGGTTTGCTGGCCATCTTTGATAATCGCTGGCTAGTAGATGAGTCACCTAATTTCTGCCTTCGTTGTCACATGGCAATCTTCTCATGTGTGTGTCTTTTTACCATTTTCCCACTATTCATAATGGGTAAGAGGCTCATTCTACTGTTGTATGATTCCATCATACTTAAGTACATCTACAATGACACTATCTTCCAAAAAGGCTATATTCTGAGACAGTGGGGGTTAAAGATCTTTTTCCAAAGAAAGCTTTTATTTAATGTGTACAAATTTCATACGTAGCACTTTAGGAATATAGAGATTCTTCCCACTATACCTGCCATCTCACAACCACTCCTATCCCACCTCCTCCTCCCTCTCTCATTCCTAGTTCCATTCTTCATTAAGAGTCATGTTCAGTTAACTTTATACACACGAGACCAACTCTATACTAAGTAAAGACGTCAACAACTTGCACACATACACACAAAATATAAAAACTGCTTGAGAACAAGTTTTGAAGTTAATTCTCATACTACAACTCATTGAGGACAGAGGCCCTTCATGGGGAGCAAGTGCACAGTGACTCCTACTGTTAATTTAACAATTAACACTCTTATTTATGACATCAGTGGTCACCCGAGGCTCTTGATATGAGCTGCCTAGGCTATGGAAGCTTTTTAAGTCCACAAACTCTGTCATTACTTGGACAAGGGCATAAGCAAAGTATAAGTTCTCTCTTCCTTTCAGAGAAATGTACCTTCTTTGATGGTCCTTTCTTTCCTCTGGGGGTCTCACTCACAGATTGAGATGTGAAGATGAGATTCTTCACATAGGACATTTTCTTTGCCACAGTATCTTGGCTTTCCATGCCTGAAATGCCCTCTTGGGCTTTTCAGTTAAACCAGAATACCTTAAGGGCTGATTTTGAGGTCAGAGTTCTATTTATAGTGATTATCACTCTATGTCTCTGCTGTGCAAACTGCTTCCCATGTTTGATAATTCTCTCCTTTCTAATTCTATATATTGTTATTACCAGAAACTTGGTCTTATTTATATGATCCCTTAACACTTAATCCTATCTCTATGATCAATTTAACACTTAATAGTATCACTTCAACACTTAAGATGACATTATTGCCACCCATTTTATTGAGATTTGGAGTCCCATGGCAGGTTTTTAGCCATACCCTTAGAAGCATGCCTGTAGGAATGTAGGCAGAACTATATAGTTCCTCCTTCTCTTATTCTCACTATTTATTTTTGCTGGGATTTATTTTCACTTGACTTTATATACATATGATTAATTCTATGTTAAGTAAAGAGTTCAACCAATGGTATTAAGAAGAAAAAAAAACCAGTTCATCAACAGTCAAGACAAGGGCTGTTCAAGTCATTGCTTCTCAAAGTGTCAATTTCACTTCTATAATTTCCTTTTAGGTGTCTATTAGTTATCACATGTTGGGGAGAACATACGGTATTTGTCCCTTTCACTGGCTTATTTCACTAAATGTAATGTTTTCCAGATTGATCCATTTTGTTGCAAATGACTGGATTTTAATTTTTTTACCACTGTGTAGTGTTCCATAAAGTACATATCCTATAATTTCTATATCCAGTCTCAGTTGATGGGAATTTAGGTTGATTCCATATCTTATCTATAGTGAATTGTGCTGCAATAAACATGGGGGTGCAGATAACTCTTTTATTCGTTGATTTAATTTTCCTTGGGTAAATTCCCAAGAGTCAGATGGCTGAGTTAAATGGTAGGTCTTATTCAGATTTTGGTGGTATCTCCAAACTGACTTCCATAATGGTTTTACCGGTTTACATTCCCACCAACAGTGGATTAAGGTACCTTTTTCCCCACATCCTTTCAAGCATTTGTTATTTGTTATTCATTTCTGTATGAAAGCCAATCTAATTTGGGTGAAGTGGAAGCTCCTTGTGGTTTGATTTACATTTATCTGAAAGCTAGTGATCCTGAGCATTTTTTTCATGTGTCTTTTGGCCATTTGGATTTCCTATTTTGAAAAATGTGTGTTTAAGTTCTTTGTCCATTTCCTCACTGGCTGTTTGTTTTGTTGTTGTGGAGTTTCTTGATCTCTTTATATATTCTGGTTATTAATCCTTTATCAGTTGCATAGTTTGCAGATAATTTCTCCCAATGTGTCGGTTGTCTCTTCACTTTCCTGATTTTTTTTTTTTTTTTGCAGTACAGAAGCTTCTCAATTTGTAATAATCCCACTTGTTAATTTTGGCTTTTATTGCCAGTGCCTCTGGGGTCTTTTTGAGGAAGTCTTTGCTTCTTTCAATGTGTTGCAGGGTTTCCCAATTGCTCTATAATTATTTGATGGTATCACATCACAGATTTAGGTCTTTAATACATTTTGAATGACTTTTTGTGTAAGGTGTAGGGTAGGGGTCCTGCTTCATACTTCTGCATGTGGAAATCCAGTTTTCCCATCACCATTTGTTGAAGAGACTTTCCATGCTCCAAGGATTGGTTTTAGCTCCTTGGTCAAATATAATTTGGTTGTGGATGTTTGAATTGATTTCTGGCATTTTTATTTTGTTCTATTGGTCTATCCATATGTTTTTGTACCAGCACCAGGCTCCTTTGATTATAACTGCCTTGTAGTATGTCTTGAAATCTGGAATTGTGATGCCTCTAGGTTTATTTTTTTTGTATAAGATTGTTTCAGCTATTTGAGGTCTCCTGTGTTTCCATATGAATTTCAGCAGAAGAATGTCTTTAATATTTTGATTGGTACTTTATTGAATCTCTAAATTGCTTTTGGAAGAATGGACATTTTGATGATATTGATTCTTCTAATCCATGAGCATGCAAATGTTTTCCATTTTTTGTGTCTTCTATTTTTTTCTTTAATGTTTTGTAATTCATGGGGTAGAGATCTTTGGAATCCTTGCTTAAATTTCTTCCAAAGTATTTGATATTTTGTAGCTATTGTGAATGGGATTGATTTAAAAAAAAAAGATTTTTCCATTTATTTATTTGAAAGTCAGAGTTACATAGAGAGAGAAGGAGAGGCAGAGAGAGAGAGTTCTTCCATCCTATGGTTCACTCCCCAAATGTCCGCAATTGCTGGGGCTGTGCTGAACAAAGCCAGGAGCCAGGAGTTTCTTCCAAGTCTCCCACATGGGTGTAAGGGCCCAAGGACTTAGGACATCTTCCACTGCTTTCCCAGGCCATAGCAGAGAGCTGGATTGGAAGTCGAGCATCCAGGACTTGAACTTGCACCCTTATAGAATGATGGTACTGCAGGCAGTGGCTCTACCTCCTACACCACAGTACCAGCCCCTGCATTGATCTTAGAAATTCTTTCTCGGCCAGCACCATGGCTCAATAGGCTAATCCTCCACCTGCGGCACTGGCACCCTGGGTTCTAGTCCTGGTCGGGGCACCAGATTCTGTCCCAGTTGCTCCTCTTCCAGTTCAGCTCTCTGCTGTGGCCTGGGAGTGCAGTGGAGGATGGCCCAAGTGCTTGGGCCCTGTGCCTGCATGGGAGACCAGGAGAAGCACCTGGCTCCTGGCTTTGGATCAGCACAGTGCACTGGCTGTGCACTGTGCTTTTCTCCTACTAGTTTTGGATTTGCTTTCTTGTTGTTTTTCTAGATCTTTAAGGTGCATTGCTAGTTCATTTATTTGGTGCTTTTCCAATTTCTTAACGTTGGCACCAGTTGCTATAAACTTTCCTCTTAATATTGTTTTTGCATTGGTGGGTAAATCAATGGAAAAAGGAAGACCTTTCTCTCTGTCTGTCTCTCTCTCTCACTGTCCACTCTGCCTGTCCAAAAAAATTTAAAAAAAAATCAAAAAAAGAAGTTCTTTCTCAGCCATGGCATTGTTTGTGTATACAAAGACTGTTGTTTTTTGAGTATTGATTTTATATCCTGCTACTTTACTAAACTCGTCTATGAATTCCAACAGTCTCTTGGTGCAGTCATTTGAATCTCCTATGTATGTAATCATGTCATAGGCAAATAGGGATAGTTTGAATTCCTATTTCTCAATTTGTACCCCATTGATTTATTTTTCTTTCCTAATGGCTCTGGATAAAACTTCCAGGACTATGTTGAATAGCATTATAATGAGAGAAGGCATCCTTCTCTGTTTCTGGATCTCAGTGGGAATGTTTCCAACTTTTCCCCATTCAGTAGGACCCTGGCCTTTTGTTTATCATAAATTGCCTTTATTGTGTTTAGGAATATTCTTTCTATACCCAATTTGCTTAGTGTTTTCATCATGAAAGGGTCTTGTATTTTATCAAATGCTTTCTCTGCATCTATTGAGATAATCATATGATTTTTGTTCTTCAATTTGTTAGTGTGATGTATCACATTGATTGATTTGTGAATGTTGAACCATCCCTGCATACCAGTGATAAAGCCCACTTGGTCCAGGTGAATGATGTTTCTGATGTGTTGTTGTACTTGATTGGCCAGAATCTTGTTGAGGATTTTTGTGTCTATGTTCATCAGGGAAATTGGTCTGTAGTTCTCTGTCTGGTGTGTCTTTTTCAGGTTTAGGAATTAAGGTGATGCTGGCTTCATAGAAAGAACTTGGGAGAATTCCCTCCTGTTCAATTTTTTGAATAACTTTACAAGGATTGGAATTAGTACTTTTTAAAATTTCTGGTAGAATTTAGTGTTAAAGCCATCTGGTAGCAGGCTTTTCTTTGTGGGGAGGGTCTTTATAACTGATTCAATTTCCCTCTCAGTAATGGATCTGTTTAGGTTTTCTATGTCTTCATTGCTCAGTTTAGGTAGGTTGTATGTGTCCAGTAATCTATCCATTTCTTCTATGTTTCCAAGTTTGTTGGCATACAGCTCTTTGTAGTAGTACCTAATGATTCCTTTTATTTCTTTTATTTATATATCTATTGTTATACTTCCTTTTTTCATCTCTAATTTTATTGATTTGGGTCTTCTCCTTTTTCTGATTAGTTGGGTCAATGGTGTGTCAATTTTGTTTATTTTTTCAAAAAATCAGCTCCTCATTTTGCTGATCTTTTGCATTTTTTATTTCAATTTTGTTGATTTATTCTCTAATTTTAATTATTTCTTTTCTCCTACTAGTTTTGGATTTGCTTTCTTGTTGTTTTTCTAGATCTTTAAGGTGCATTGCTAGTTCATTTATTTGGTGCTTTTCCAATTTCTTAACGTTGGCACCAGTTGCTATAAACTTTCCTCTTAATATTGTTTTTGTTATATACCATAAATTTTGATATATTGTATTGGCATCTTTATTTGTTTCCAGAAATTTTTAAATTTGTCTTTTGATTTCTTCTATGGCTCATTGTTCATTCAGGAGCATGTTGTTCAGTCTCCATGTGTTTGTGTATGTTTTGGAGATTCCTAAGTTATTGATTTCCAACTTCATCACATTGTGGTCTGAGAAGATGCATAGTATGATTTTGATTTTTTTGAATTTGCTAAGACTTGCTTCATGGCCTAGCATTTGGTTAATCCTAGAATAAGTTCCATGCACTGGTGAGAGAAATGAGCATTCTGTGTCTGTAGGGTGGAAGGCTCTGTAGATATCTGCTAGGTCTATTTGGTCTATAGTGTCAATTAACTCTGCTGTTTCCTTGTTGATTTTTTATCAGGTTGATCTCTCCATTGCTGAAAGTAGGATAATGAAATCCCCCATTGCTATTGTTTTTGAGTCTATATCTCCTTTTAAATCCTTTAACATTTATTTTAAATAGTCAGGTGTCCCGTAATTAGTTGTATATATATTTATAATAGTCATATATTCATGTCGAATTGATCCTTTAATCATTATATAGTCCTTATTTGTCTCTTTTAATAGCTTTTGTGTTGAAGTCTATTTTGTCTGATACCAGGATAGCCACACCAGCTCTTTTTTGTTTTTCTGTTAGCATGGAATATTTTTTCCTTCTTTCACTTTCAGTCTGTGTGCATCTTTTTTGGTAAGATGTGTTTCTTGTAGGCAGCAAATATATGGGGTTTCCTTTTAGAATCCATTCAGCCAGTTTGTGTCTTTTAACTGGGAAGTTGAGACTATTTCCATTCAGGGTAACTATTGTTAAGTACTGCCTTCGCCCTGCCATATTTACATATATAGTCCTAATTTTGTATTTTTGGTTTTGTTTGTACTTTTGCCGGGTCATTTTCTGCATTCATCTTGTTTCACAGTGATGTTTCTTTTTCTGTGTTTCTCTGTGTTACACATCCTTGGGTATCTTTTGTAGGGTGGGGTGAGTAGTTACAATTTTTTTCCATTTCTGTTTGTTGTTGAAGATCCTTATATCTCATTCATTCATAAATGAGAACTTTACAGAATACAGTATTCTGGGTTGACAGTTTTTTTCTCTTAGGAATTGGTATATATCTCACCATTCTCTCCTAGCCTCTAAGTTTTCTGATGAAAAGTCTGCAGTGAGTCTAATTGGATTTCCTCTGGATGTGATTTGGCATTTCTCTTGTGCACATTTTAAGATAATTTCTTTGTGTTTTACTGTGGGAAGTTTCACTACAATGTGATGTGGTGAAGATATTTTCTGGTTGTATCTATTGGGAGTTTTGTGTACTTTCTATACTTGGACATCATTTCTTTCTCCAGACTGGGGAAGTTTTCTGTTATTGTTTTATTAAGAAGGCCTTCTAATCTTTTCTGTCTTTCCACACCTTCCAGAATTCCCAGGATCTATATGTTGGATTGTTTGCTAGAATCTTGTAGATCTCCAACTGTGTTTTTTAGTTTTCTAATTTCTTCTTTTATTTGGTCTGACTGTAACATTTCCATAAATTTGTTTTCTAGTTCTGATAGTCTTTCTTCTGTCTTGCCTATTCTGTAGTTACAGTTTCCCACTGTATTTTTTATTTGATTTATTGAATTCTTCATTTATAGTATTTCATTTTGACTTCTCTTTAATATCTAAATTTCTTGGAAGGACTTTTCATCTAGATTGTGTATTTGTTTCTGTTTGCTTCTAAGTAATCTGATGATTAATTTTCTGAATTCTGTTTCTGGCATATTCTTGATTTCTTCATCTTCACTTTCTATTATTGAAGAGCTGTAGTACTTCTTTGGGGGGCTCATAGTGTCTTCCTTATTCTTATTTAGGGGTTTTCCTTTGTATTTTAGCATTTATGCATTTTTTTGTCTGGTTGCTTTTTGCTTTAATTTGTGTCTTTGTGCTTGTAGTGAGGTTTTCCTTTGTTATGAGCTGCTATGTGTCTGTGCGTTGTAAGTGGAAGCATGTATCTTTACCTACTGGAGCCCAGCTCATATCTCAATCGTGGTGGGGGTGGGTATGAGCTCTGGTGCATGAACCCCGCCTACTGGGGCCCTGCTCACTTCTCACTGGTGCATGGAATGAGCTTGAGTTTTCCATTTTAGGACTTCTCTTTGTTGTTCAGCTTGGGTGGTGGGGAAGAAATTACTCTGAAATGTTGTGGTCCTCCTTCCTGAGTGGGGGATGTGGTGAGTTGGCATGTGTACAGGATGCAAAGGTGGAAGTTCCCTGATTACTATTGAAAATGTAAACAAACAATATGGCTTCTCCCAGCCAGTTGCAGGTCCGGTTGGGGGGAGGGTGGGCATGATGTAGATGAGCATGGGTGTGTCCAACCTCTCTGTTTCTTCCTCTGTGTCTTCTCTTTTTTCCTGTGTGGAACTTCAAATGCAGTTCACCAAGCTCCCCCTCCCGCTGCTATCTGAAGCTCTATGGACCTGTGATTTCCTATATAACCTGGCCCACTAGGGGCTAGTGCCAGCTTCCATGCCTCTGCTATGCCTCTGCCACTTCCCTTTCTTATTTGCTCCTTCAGCATGGACCTGCCCAGTCTCTATTGGTCTCCTAGGATTCCATTCACCAATTTCCCATGACTCTATCTCTGGCACATATCCTGTCTTCTTTTTAACTATCTATTTTGCCCCCATAGGACTTGGATCATCCTGTCACTACACTGCCATCCTGGGACCCTGTCTTACTTCTACCTAAAGATTTCATATGTGACTTTTTGTGGGAACACAATTTAACCTATAGCAATGATTATAAACTATATTTTAATTTCTCAGGAAACAAAACAAGTAAGTTGGGGCTAATACTCTGGACTTGATTATCATCACAAAATAATGATGATTGAAAATATGGAGATAGTGGGTGTAGATGGTTTTAACTAAAGCAGGGAACACCAAGTATAAAATATCACATGTGCAGTGGAAAGTTTAGGAATTTTGATCATAACCAGTAAGAGTGAAGATTTGTGTGTAACTTCATGCTTTAGCAATTCGAAAAGAAAAAGTAGTTCAGAAAGAATTGATAACCCCAAAATACAAATTTCAGTATCATAAACATTGAGAAATAGTGGAAGTCGGGGTGAGGCAAACAGGAATTATGGCATTATTCTTTCTATAAAGAGCACTCTAAAGAGCTCAATTTTACCATGCATAGCATTAGTCAACAGTTGGGTTTGTTGATTTTCCTATACCCAAAACATGGAAATTAGATGACATGACTGGAATCTAATATTACAATCTGTAAATTTATAGCAATTACATCAGAAAATCTATAACCCTGAATAAAATGTGACTTTCCAAAAATGTCAAAGGTAGCAAAAAGCTTTTTCAGGAATGTAAAAGCAAGGAGACAGCAAAAGTAGGCATAAGCCTGCTGCTTGGCACAGATGGTATAATGTTAACAGACAACAGGGGAAAACACAGCTCCTTCTCTCTGATTGGATTTTAGCTACTTTGTCAGAGAAAATGATCCTTCAGCAAGAGAAGGTAGAGCACTTATTGCCAAGTGGGAATTGATCTTCAAGAGAGGGTAGATAATTTATAGACTGGGCTTGTGCTTGAAATGATCCAAACTTCATCATAGCTTCTGAGAGAACTTGGTCAAGAAACGTCTACATGTCTACTGCTAATACATTTTGAGAACTTGTAGGAAATGGAAAGAATATTAGTAAATTTGGGGCAGAAAAAATGTCTTGGGTTTCAATAGACAGAACACAGATTAGCTGTACTGAAAACCTGTGAACTTGAAATAATTCCAGAAGAAAGAGCTACTTAGCAGAAGTTTTGTAAGCTTTAGTTCCCCATATCCTGTGGTTTTTCATATCCTGGAAGATCTTAGCTGATATGATAAGATTAGAAGTGCACAAGGAAGGGGAATGGAGGTTGGCGAGGAATAGTGTAGGGAGAGTCAGAGTGTCTGCTCGGAGACCCCAATCAAAGCTTGGTGTTTTTTCAGATAAGATTTTGGTTAGAAATAAGGGCTATGTGAACCCTTTAAAAATCAAGGAATAAAATCTCTAACTTTATAAACCATATAAAGGATTATGACAGTCTTGATTTGTGACTGCCCAGGGGGGACAGAGGGAGAGTTGAGAGGAGATTTATTTTCTTCCCTTTCATTTTCATTGTTTCATTATCATTCTTTCCCTTCCTCTACCTTTCTTTCCAACCTCACTCTTTAGTTCCTTTCTTTCTTTCATTCTTTAACTTCTTTCCTTCTTCTCTTTCTTGCTTATGAGGACCACCAGATAATTTTCTAGACACACAGAACTTAATTTCCTGCAACCTGCTGATAGAACTTTCGATAACCTCCTCTTGGATGAGGCACAAGAATGGACAGTGGATAATATTATTAGGTAAAATTGTAAGTGGTTGAATAACCTGATGCAAAGGTTAAAAATTTAATGAGTTTTTATGAGAGAAATATATCTCAAGTGAAGTCTCAGACCTCTAGTTTCTTCAGAGTAATACTCAACATTTTCAATTAGCAATTTCATTTCAATTAATAAAACATACTGATCAATTTGTACATTACATGAAGCTGTGAGGAATAAAACATTTATTTTTATATTCTTTGTTAAAAAAAATCCCAGAAGGCTGGGATGGAAATATAATTTGGTATTTCAACCCAGCATGCCCAAGGCCACATTAGCTAGGGATGTAGAGGAAATCGCCCACTGATGATGAAAATGGGAGGCTTCATTCGGGCTCCTGGAGAATTAGTTAAGTCAGTCAGTAAGCTGCATGAAAACTCATATGGGTACATGAAGGTCACTCTCATGACCACATAATGAAAGCCAACCAAAGAAAACATGCCAAAGAGACTGTAAGGTAACTACACCAGCTGGAGGAGCAGATGAAAGTGAGAAAATGCCGCACTACCTACAATTATGCCAATGTGCACCCAACCATGAGTGATACTTCCATTATGTCCTTGCTGTTCCCAGATCCTGGCACAGATGAGCTAGGGAAATTTGAAAATTGGAACATATAGAGCAAGAGAGACTTTTGCAAATTGCAGGAAGATCAAAGATAGAGTTTTAAGCACTGACTTAGGTAATAGCACATTAATTGCTTTAAATAAATGCCTAAATATATGTAAATTTTAATCAATAAATGAGCATGGCTGTGAATAGCAAGGTTATGTAGTCATTGCCAAACAGGATCAGCACCTCAGAGGCAAATTTATTTTTGCTATATGTGAAAGAATCTTCTCTGTTTCTCCTCTTCACTTAACTTACCTAACGTAATGCTCTCCTATTCCATCCATATCCATTTAATAAGTTAATCACTTTTAAGAGTACCTAGCAGTTTGGAATTGTTCAACAAATGAAAGTTTTGTAAATAAGAGTTATATTTTATAATATGATGTCCAGATCACACATAAAAGCAGTTTAAAAGGGAAACTGCTCAACTAGAGTATACCCTGAAGACACTGAACGAGACAATGTGTATAATTTTTCTCTCAAAAGCAAAGACCATAACACTGCCCAAATGGCTCAATTGTACAACTATTGTGAATAAGTAGATGTTGGGGAGGGGACAATGCAGTGGAGCCTAGAGTAGGAAGCTAATCCACAGTATGCAGTGAAGAAGTAATAAACTAAGCCAAACATGAAGCCATCCATACTTGTTATAGGAACTTCAAAGGAAGTGGAATTATAGCTGTAGCTTGTTAAGAAAGGAGATTATTTAAGAATTATGCCAAAATATATGAGGAAAAAGAAATGGAGGAGAAAAAACTTTATACAGAATTAAGGTCTATAGTAAGTGGAGTAGGATAATTTGTGGCACTACACTAGTGTGAGTTGAAAATTGAACTATTATCAAATGTATTGAGCTGTGAGTGACTATATTGCTATGCAATGACTTTGTTTGGAACATTCAGAGGTACCAAGGTAAAAATCTTGTCTTTAAATAATTTACAGCTCAGTAAGTATAGCTGTATTAACAAATATGCAAATAAACTTAACCTGCCATTTCAGAAATGTATTCCTGTTTACAATATGGTCATGAAAGAGAGAAGAGAGGGGAAACAGAATAGTTCTCAAGAAAAACGAGATACTTGAATTGAGTCTGGAAAGATGAATATTTTATTCAAATTGACAAGGGAATGGCCTTTGAGGTGGGCAAATATCTTAATGTTCAGCACAAGGAGAGTATATTGTTATGAAATATTCTGGCCAACTCAAAATGCCAGTAATTCAGTACTACTGAACTTTATGAGAGATTATCATGAAAAATAGAAGTTATAAAGATTACAGGTCCTAGGTCTTGGAGAACTCTAACCCTATGCTAGCATTTTCTGCAATTTTAAGAGAGTAGGGAGATAATTTAGAATTTTAAGTCAGAAAGTGAAAATCCACACTAGCAAAGGTATAAACATGAAGTGGGAGAAAGAAGGAGCAAAGACAAAGTTTTTGAACCTAGAACAGAGATCCCAGTAAGGACTGATTAGGTCTTGAAGAAAGTAGTGATGTAGGCAAAATTGAAATATATTTTGGTCCCCTTATGCTTTGGGGGTTGGGAGATCACAGGTTTCTGCCAGGGATCTTTACCAATAAAAGTAATATAGGTTATGAGACTCATTGCAGTAAAGGTAGATTAGCTCAGTTTTATGTGTTGACTTAAGGTGTCTGAGGTACCCAACGGATCAACATCCTATAAGCAGTTAAAAATATGAGTCTGGAGCTCAGAAAATAATAAATTAGTGATGCATATTTTAAACATATAAGCAGCAATTGAGTTATTGGGAATGTTTGGTTTGAGTGTTTAATGAGAAATGTTAGATTAAGAGCCAAGATGCCTGAATACTGAGAAGGCACACTGACTTCAACTAGATTAGGATATGAAAAAAAAACAATGGAAGAACCACATTTCTAGGTGACTGACTGACAGAAATTTTCAATGGAGACGTGATAGAAGAGAATGGAAACTCCATGTGACAGTGAGAAATGAGGGCAGACACTCTGCTAATGCTGGCTGTACAGTGTAACCTGGTTCCAGCTAGGAGTCGCCATCTTCCCAAGTCAAGGTGGGAAGTGGTTGTGGAATGCCCCACCACTGAAAGCATTAGCTGAGGGATAATTGCACAGTCACCCAGCCTGGGGAGGTGAATGGATATGAGCAACTGCTTTGCTCTAAGAAGGGAAACCACATTACATAACTCCCCTCCTCAACCCTGGCAGAGTGCAGGACCCAGTTGGATGTTGTGCAGCCAATCTCTGTTTCACTGCTACCAGAAGCCTTCAGAGTCAGAGTCAGGGCAAATCGCAGGGCAGAGAACAGACCTCTCCCCAACTCCCACCCTGAAACTGTGGGAGTTTTGGGTATAAGCCTGGAGCTCATCTGTAATAAGAGACAAAGGAAAAAACCAAGTGATACCCTCATTCAAGCTAAACCATAAGCTCTTTTACATTTTTGAAGCCTACTTCACAAAGAAGGAAATATTATACCAGATACGCAGACATCACATAGGAAAACGGGAAAAATGAAGAAGCAAGGAAGCATGACACCTCAAAAAGAACACAGTAGTTCTCCAGAATTAGATGCTGACTTGAAGGAAATTTATGAAATGCCAGATATAGAATTCAAAATAATGATTGTATCGAAATTCAATATTATGTGAAAGAATGTAGATAAACAGATTAAAGAAATGAGGAAATCAATGAGTGATATGAATTAAAAATTCACTGATGAGGAGGTAGAAATCATCACGAGAACCAAACAGGAAATTTTCAGGTGAAAATGTCAATTGCTGAAATAAAAAAATACAACTGAGAGCTTTACGAGCAGTACAGATGAATTAGATGAAAGAACTTCTGACATGGAGGACAAGAATTTCTAAATAACCCAATCAGACAAAAACAAAGCAAAGAATTAAAGAGAATTAAGAAAGGCTACATGAAATATGGGATACCATTAAAGAAAAAATACTTATATAATAGGGGTTCCTGAAGGAGAAGAGAAGGAAAAAGGCACTGAGAATCTGCTGAACTAAATAACAGGTGAAAATTCCCCAGTCCTTGAAAGCTAAATGGACATCCAAATACAAAATACAGACCTTAAAATACAACAAGCAGATTCAAGCAAAAAATATCTTCTCCAAGACACATTGTATTCAAATTGTCAAAAGTTAAAGACAAGTAGAGAATGCTAAGACAATAAGAAAAAAGTGTTAAGTGAAATAAGAAAAAGGTGTTAAGGGAAAACCAATAAGACTAACAGTAGACTTCCTAGTAGAAACATTATAAAGCCAGAATAGAGTGGTATGATAAATTAAAGGTCTTAAAATAAAGGAAAAAAAAACCTTCTATACAATAATATTATATCCAGCTATCCTTTAGAACTGAAAGAGAAACATGTTATTTCCCAGATAAGTCAAAATGGAGGATTACAAGAAATTATGAAGGTGGTCCTGCATTAGAAGTAAACATCATGAAAACATGTGACACTACCAAATTCCAACTAACAGGGCATATATAATCAGTAACCAATCAACAAAATGACAGGTGTTATTTCTTATCTGTTAGAATTAACCTTGAATGTAAATGGATTAAATTTCTCAGCCAAAATATTTAAGTTGGTGAGTGCGTAAGAAACCAAGACCCCATTATATATTAACTGTAAGAAATCCACTTCACAACCAGAGATACAAATAGACTGAAAGTGAAGAGCTGGAAAAAGATATGTATGGCAAATGGAAACTAAAAACAAGCAGAGTAGCTATCTTCGTATCCAATAAAGTGGATTTTAACTCAAAAAGTGTAAAAAGAGATAAAGAAAAACATTATATTTTGATAAAAGGATAAATTCAGCAAGAAGATATAAGAATAATAAATATATGCATACCCAATACAAGACTACCCAGATATATACAGCAAATACTATTAGACTTAAAGAGAGAGATAGACTCCAATACAATCATAGTGGATGACTTCAATACCCTACTATCATCAATGGACAGATCATGTGGACAGAAAAGCAATATGAAAGACAAGAAAGAGAGAAATAGAAATAGCTCTTCCATTTGGTAGTTCATTCCCCAGATGGCTACAATGGCTAGGACTGGGTCAGGCTGAACCTAGAAATCAGGAGCTTTGCCCACATCTTCCATGTGGGTGGCAAGGACCCATGTGCTTGGATCATCTTCTGCATTTCCCAGGCCATTAGCAGAAAGCTGGATCAGAAGTGAAGCAGCTGAGACTTGGAACAGCACCCGTGTGAATTGCCAACATCACAGGTGGTGGCTTTACCTGCTATGCCACAATGGCCGCCCCCAAATCAAAAACATCAAATGAAAATGAAAAAATAGTGTATAAAAATGTGGGATACAGTAGAGGTAGTATTAATAAGGACATTTAAAATAAGTGCTTATGTTAAAAAGAGAGAAACACCTCAAGTAAATGATATAATGGTGCATCTCAAAGATTTAGAAAAACAAGAACAAACAAACCTCAGATCTGAATGAGGTGAAAAATAATGATTGTAGTAAAAATGCATGAATTTGAAACTAAAAAATACAAATGATCAATAAAACAAGAAATGTTTTTTGAGAAGATAACAAAACTTTACCCTGGCTATCAAAGAAAAGAAGATAAAAAAACTCAAATGAAATTAGAGATGATGAAAAAGAGGATATTAAAACTGACACCACTGAAATGCAAAGGTTCATAAGAAACCACTAAAAAATTATATGCTAATTAATTGACTGGAAAACCTCAAAGAAATAGATACACTCCTGGGTCTACATACCTACATTAATTAAATCAAGAAGATATAGAAAATCCAAAGGCCCATAATAAGCAATGAGATTGAAACAGCAATTACAAGTCTTAAATCGATAAATCCTGTCTTTTGCAACAAAATGTATGCAACTAGAGCCCATTATGCTTAGTGAAATGAGCCAGTCCCCAAAAGAAAAATATCGTTATGTTTTCCTTTGCAATAATATACAGAGTACAAAAAATGTAATGAATGAAATTGACATTTTGAGATTTGATTATTGTTTATGCCCCTTGTCTCTGCTCTTTAGGGACAGTGGTTTTTGTAGTTGTTGAATTCTGTATTTACTGGAGGGTTAATCTTGTGATTGTAAAGTAAATTGAAAGTATGTCATTGTAAAAATTAAAAGAAAAATAAGAAAAACAAGGAAAGAAGAAAGTGAGAGGGTAGAAGGAGGGAGAGTGGGTTGGAAGTATCACTGTGCTCCATATATATTTGAAATACATGAAATGTGTTCCAATATAAATAAGATAGAGCTCTACTGCTCTACCAAACTCTTTTTATTAGGCCAGAATCACTCTGATACCAAAACTTAACAATGACACAACATGAAAACTACAGACCCATATCGTTCTAGAACATAGATGCAAAAATTCTCAACAATATGCTAGCAGAGCAAACACAAAAACACATCCAAAAGATCATACATCATGATCAAGTGGGATTTATCCAAGAAACGCAAGGGTGGTTCAACCTTTGAAAATCAGCAAATGTCATAACGCACATCAACAGAATGAAGAACAGAAAAACATTGCTCTTTTAATAGATGCAGACAAAGCATTTGATAAGATTCAATGTCCCTTCATGATGAAAACCTTCCATAAATTAGGTATCGAAGGAATATACCTCAGAATCTTAAAGGCTATATGACAAACCAACAGGCAATGTCATACAAAAAGCTGAAAGCATTTCCCTTTAGATCTGGAACAAGATAAGGATGTCCACTTTCATGACCCTGATTCAATAGTACTGGAAGTGCTAGCTAGAATAATTAGTAAGGAGAAAGAAACTAAGGATATCAAAATTGGAAAGGAAGAAGTAAAAATATCCATGATTGCAGATGATGTGATGTACATGGAATAACCTAAACACTACACCAAAAAGCTGTTAGAACTGATAAAACCAATTCATTAACGTTACAGATTATAGAACAAATATACATAAAAGTGACTTTAAAGTGCTAATTGTGAACTCATTGAAAGAGCCATCAAGGAAGCAATTACATTCGCAGTAGCCACAAAAAATAAAACATTTAGGAATAAATTTTACCAAAGAAGTGAAGATCTCTACCATGAAAACTGTGAAGCATCAGTGAAGGAATTCTCAAGGGTGATGACATTGTGGCATGGTGGGCTAAGCCTCTGCCTGTGGCACCGGCATCACATACGGGTGATGGTTTATGTCCCAGCTGCTCCACCTCCCAACTTGCTCCCTGCTAATGGTCTGGGAAAAGCACTGGAAGATGGTCCAAGTACTTGAGCCCCTTGTCTGTGTGGGAAACCTGGAATAAGCTCCTGACTCTTGGCTTCAGATCTGCCCAGCTCCAGCCATTGCAGCCATTTGAGGAGTGAACTAGCAGATGAAACACATTTCTTTCTGTCTCTTTCTCTATATATAATTCTTTCAAATAAATAAATCTTTTTAAAAATCATAATATAAAGCTATACTAATTAAAATAGCATGGTACTGGCATAAAATCCAATAGATAGATTAATGGAACAGAATAATGAGCTTAGAAATTAATCCCATACATAAAGGCAACTGATTTTTGACAAAAGTGCTTAGGCCATACACTGGAGAAAGGATAATCTCCTCAATAGATGGTCCTTACACAACTGGATGAATGCATGTAGAAGACTGAAAGTAGGTCCATCCCTCTCATCATATACAAAAACCAATTCATGGTGGATCCAAGACTTAATTTAAGACCTCAGACTATAAAGTTACTGGAAGAGAATGTTGGGAAAACAGTTGTAGACATTGTTGATGGTGACAACTTCTTGAGTAAGACCCCTAAAGCACAGGCAACCACAACAAAAAATAAACTAAACAAATGTGATTATATCAAACTCAGAAGTTTCCACACAGCAAACCAATCAATACCATGAAGATGCATCCAGCAGAAGGGAAAAAATACTTGCCAACTACCTATCTGACAAAGGATTAATATTTTAGAATATATTAGCAACTCAAAAACTCAATAACAACAATAAAACCCATCCAGTTAAGAAATGGGCAAAGAATTCAATAGACAGTTCACAAAAGAAGAAATGCAAATGGTCAACAAATAAATGAAAAAGATGGTCAACATCAATAGTCATCAAGGAGATACAAATCGAAACCACAGTGAGATACCATCTCTCCCCTGTCATAATCTCTATTATCCAAAAGACAGAAAGTAACAAATACGAGAAGGAAGTAGAGAAAGGGGAACCCTTATACACTGTTGGTGGGAATGTAAATTAGCGCAGCCAGGGTGGCAAACAGTATGAAAATTTCTTAGAAAACTAGAAATATTCTTGTCATATGATCCAACAATCTCACTATTGTGTATATATCCAAAAGACATGTACACATTCTATCAAAGAGATACCAGCACTGTTCACGATAGGCAAAATTTGGAATCAACTAAGGTGTCCATCATCAGATACATGGATTAAGAAAATGTGGTTATATATACACAATAAAATATTATTCCACTATAAAAAAGAATGGAATCTTAATATTGTATAAAAATAGAAGAAATTGAGGGACATAAATGCTCAGTACCCATGAGATTAGTTTTAAAAATGAGAAATCCTTTCCTCAGAGATTGGATAAAAGTGGTGATTATGAGGTCAGACCTAGTAACAGGTGGATGTGGGAACAGGAGGCATTTTGAAGCTCTAATTTTCTCAGAGAGGGAGCAAGTGAGGATTGTGGTGCTGGAAAATAGTGGAGGGGGCTGGAGGAGCAAGTTATCTGACACATCCACTTGAATATTGTCGACTACTGCATACTAGACATACAGAAAATCTAACTCATGATCTCTGGGTCATAACTTTTATTCTTTCCATCTTTAGTTCTATTTTTAAGCTCCCTGTGATAAGATTTACCATTTTTTTCTGTCAAATCTCAAAGAACGCATGAATTTTGAATTCTTTTTTTTTCAAATATATCAACCTTCAAATCTAATGTCTTTATTGCCTGCTTTGTCATGTAAATATTTCTACCATCTATCAGTGTGCTCTATCTCCATTTCTGCCATCCTGTACAAAGCTAATGTCATCTAGTACCTAAATAAGGAAGTATCCACCAGCATGTAACATACTCCTAAGCTGACACATGGTACAGTCAAGCATTCTATCCCCACAGTCTGGAAGAGGGGATGGAGCTGGCATTTAGTAAATATGACACATTGATTATATAAATATACAGATGCCTCTCTATCTGCTTAGCCTCTCATTCTATCCACATTTTCTCTAAACCTTGTTCAAGGCTTTTCCATGTTCCTGAACTAGCAGCATCCTCTGAGAACGTGTTAGGAATGCACACTCTCAGGCCACACCCTTAGAAGTATGGGTCAGAATCTTCATTTTAACCTTATTCATGGGTAATTTGTAAGCAAATGAAATTTGGAACACTTTCTACATAGTCTCCAGAGAGATCTTAAAAACAAATATGATCAACTAACCTACTCTTTCCTTAAAAACACCCATTGTCTTTCATAGACAAAAATCTTTGTTATCCTAAGTCATGCTTTTCTAGTCATACCCTTTCTGCATCCCTGACCTTTCTTTCAACCTTGGTTGTTTTAGTCCCTGTGATATAGCCACTCTGGTTCTCTCTCAGAAGTCTGAGTGAGCCTTGTTCCCTCTTACCACAGAGCCTTTGCTCATGCCATTTCCTCTACTTTTTTTACTTTTGTTTTTGCCCCTACAATACCTTTCAGTTAGTTAACTCTTACTCGTCCTTCAAATCTCATGTGAATTTTAATTTTTGTTGAAGAAAGCCTTTTCTGATTCCCAGCAAGAGGTGTCAAATGCCTCTTCTATGAAGTCTCAAAACATCCAAAACATGGTGTCTCAGGAGTATGATATGACTTGGAGAAAGAAAAGGAAACCTGGCAATATTGTTCTAAAGCTCTCAATTAATAAGTGGTAATGATCAGGAAAGTGTTGCATATACATTTTTCAGAGGGCACTATTGGAAATCTTATTAACAATATGACTAGGGACACAACAAAGATCAAAATGCTACTAAATCACAGAGAAAAAGAAAAAGAGATTTATTGAAATATTTGAAAAATATAAAATACTAAGTAAGTTATTTCAATATTGCTTAAACTAGCAATCCTCACTTTTCTTGGTTGGGCTTATTAGACTAGATAAGAGGCTAGATGATTTCCAGCAAGTAGCTTCAATTTTGTGACCATTTTGTAAGCAGATATTAGTATAGGTTTCTTTATCAGGACATGGAAATAACACATTCCATAGAAGGGAAGAAATTTCCTTAAGTGACATGGTATTTGTGAGCTCAAGTTTGCTGGAATTCAGAGATTTTACTGCTTTATGTTCTGTCCCTATGAACTTTTCCAAATAACAAGTTACTGTTCATATAAAGTTTCACCATTACTAGATTTTGAGTAATTAGCATTGGAAAGAAAAAGACTTCATTTGAAAATTAATTTTAAAAGTTTATGAAAGTGTCTTTTTATTACAATTTTAAAACACATATAGTGTGTGCACTTTCAACAAATGAAATTGCATGTCAGGTTGGTGGGAGTATATAAACAAAGAACAGGTTAAAAAACAAAGACACACCAGTTTTTTTCATCAGGACTGTCTATTTTTCTATACCAAGACTATCATGTGAAAGAAAGTTTTATTTGGAAAAAAGGTGTATACATTTGATAAAATGTTAAATTTTCATGTATATTTGGATTTATTTGATTTGTGTTAGGAAAAAGAAGATACATATGTACAAAGGGAGAAAAGAAATACATTTGCAAGGCAAGTCCCAACTTCCAATAAACTAATGAGGGTGGAAATCAGATAAATATAGCCAATGAGAAGAATCTCCTTATACTCAAATTAATAGTAGCATGTGCTCAAATTCCCAATGGCTGATTTTTGATTCCAATTTGCCAGCACCTTTCAGTGTACATTCCTGGATGTCAATCTAAGTTTCTATCACAGGACGACAAGAATTATCGAATAGATTCTCATGACAGTACTGAGGTTAATAAAATAAATAGCCATAAATATTCAATGTAAGGGAAAAATAAGACTGGTAGGGGCTAGCATAGTAACATAACCTATTTCTTTCTCATTAAAAAGAAAATGTCCTGAACTTCTTAAGATGAAAATTCTGATTTTAAATGAATTTTTTCATGGCAAATGATGTATGATAATGTTTTGTTACAAACTGCACTGACAGGTTATCTGAGATCTCACCGAGCAGTGGCTGCAAGGATTCCTGCTCTCAGCAGAACCCAGGTGCTGCTGAAACCAGCTTCCTCCCTCTTCTCACTGCTGTAGGTGTTTTCCGAGCTGATGGAATTAATGGGGTGAGGGAATTGCAAAAGATGTGACTGTAATAATCTGGGGAGCTAAGAAAAAGAAAGAATCACAGAATTCTTTGTTGGTCGGGGCCATTTTTGCTCACCATGTCTTAAATTACCTCCATTCTCTGATTTGCAGACAACTTTCTTTCATCTAGAGAGCCATCTGGATCAAAACAGTAATAAAACTTTGTTGACAAATGCCACAAAGCTGACTATTCTCAGGAACCGTCTTGAATTTCTGCTTAGTCACAGGCAGACCACAAAGGAACATGATGAAAATCTCAGTGTGATCTTTAATACTGGGCTCCCCATCTTGGCCAGGTTGGTGTTTCAAGGGCATTATCCAGCATTTCACTGGTGCACTGGGATCATGTAACTTTTGCCATCCGTCTCATAGGGGAGGTGTTATGACCCACATGTCTAGCTAGAAGAGCCAAAGAGTTTTCTAGATATTGAATGTTTGACAAAATCCTAAAATTAGAGAGAAAAACAGATGGCTTCAAGGCAGCTGAAAACAATAAAATTTTATTCCTCTGAACATTATGTAATCAGATATAGTACTTTTGAGTGTATATGGGTAAATCTAGACAGCTGCTTTCATTTTAGGTCTCTTGAAGGGCCACAGCATATAATAACTTTCCTTTCAGCTAAGATCTGGAGAGGAGGAAAACTGAAGGAGCTGTTCTTCCTAAGTGACATTATTTGTTCCCAATTAATAGACACAGGGATATGAAAAGGGTCATGTGATTTCAGAAGGCCTCGGTATGGAGATTTGCTGAAATAATTGCCCAGCTTGGAGGCTTCACAGATCGTCAGATCTTGCCCTCTCTTCGGGCACTTTTATAGAATATTTAAGAGACCACTGTGTAACCTTCACAGGCCAAACATCTACACAGCAGCACATGATTAAACTCTCAAACATATATAAAAAGAACACTGCTGGATATTCTCCTTTCAACTGGCTGATATTTCAGGCTTCACAATGTGATTTTTTTATAACAGCTTGCATTTTGAGAGAAATGCTGTGTAACTGGAGGCCTAAGCAGCAGTGGCTGAAGAGAGTGAATATTAAAAACTGCACATCTTTTTGGAACTATTACAGGCATATCAGCAATTTGACAATCAATGTTTCTTGTACACTCACATGCATTCCACAGCATCTAACTTGATCAAAATATGTTATATCATAGGCCCAAAAGCCATACTGTTGATTGTCATTTCTTATATGACTTAAGGAAATCAAAGGGATCACTGCATGATTTTTTTAATCACCATTAAGTACTGATAGTCTAAGTGGTAACGACATACCAATGCATTGCAACACAGGCCAGAGCAGAGTGGTTCATCTCACATGTACTGGAACCTCCCTCTGTGGGTTCAGCTCCCAGCCTTTTCGTGTTTATTAGTGCCCCCACAAGGCATTTCACTTCTTTAAGCTTCAGGTTCTTCACCTGTAAAATGAATCGCATTTTTCTAATTCAGTACAGGATGTTGGGAATCAAATCTTGTAAAACATTAAAGGAAGTATCTGGCAAGTTGTCAGTTTAACAGTTGCTTCTGCTGTTTTTGGTAGCTTCCTTATTATCACTATTGTTCAGTGTAATCAAGACTGCATTACAAAGGCTTTGCAAGGACATTAAAATTTTTTTTCTGTAGGCATCTGGAGCCATGGAGGAGTTTCAAGCAAGGATGTTTTATAATATGTGGCTTTGAGGCAGGGAATGGATTTCAAGTGATGGCAGGGATACCAGTTAGTCTTAACCATGGAGGAAAAATTAAGAACCAGCTGCTGTAGTTTCTTTGCATTTGAAACTCAAGTCATCAAGAATTCTATATTCAACATGTAAACCGAATTAAGTCCAAGAGGGTAAACTGAAAATTTGTCCTATAATGAATTGTATCACTAGAGGTAATTGAACTGCTGGAAAATGGGTAGAATTAGGGTCTGGAAGACCAGAGGCCTACAGTAATGGGCCACACATGAGAGTTTGGGGTTTGAGTTAGGTTGATGGCAGTGGAAACGGGAGGCACAGATAGTTAAGCAAACGAGGGTAAGAGGGACTTCCAGTTAGCTATGAGTACTGACATGTACAATTGCTCCTAAGGGTTCAACTATCCCCATGATGAGGAACAAATGACAAGAATACATGCAACAGAAAAGAAAGAGAGTAAACTGTTACAGAGGGAAAGGGGTGGAAGTAGATGTAATTTCAGAGAAAAAAAGAAGAAAATGCATTTTTTAAAAGACAGGGCACCTTGTCAGTATGCCCCATTATAGGAAACTGCCTTATTATTCCTCTTAATTGTTAACATAGGAAGAAGTAAATGGGGGCTAGTGATGCAGCCCAGCTAACATTAGAAATTACAGTTTCCTGGCCAGTGCCGTGGCTCACTTGGCTAATCCTCCGCCTGTGGCACCGGCACCCTGGGTTCTAGTCCTGGTTGGGGCACCGGATTCAATCCTGGTTGCTCCTCTTCCAGGCCAGCTCTCTGCTGAGGCCCAGGAAGACAGTGGAGGATGGCCCAAGTGCTTGGGCCCTGCACCCGCATGGGAGACCAGAAGGAAGCACCTGGCTCCTGGCTTTGAATCAGCACAGCGCCAGCCTTGGCGGCCGTTTGGGGGGTGAATCAACGGAAGGAAGACCTTTCTCTCTCTCTCTCTCTCTCACTGTCTAACTCTGCCCGTCACAAAAAAAAAAAAAAAAAAAAAAAAAAAAAAAAAAAAAAAAAAAAAAAAAAAAAAGAAATTACAGTTTCCTTAGCCATTTTTGTTTGTTTCAGACAAGATTCTCAAGATATGATAAAGGAATATCAGAGGATGGTGTGAGGATGAGACGGCAACTCCTGCTTCTGTCTTGGCCAGTTCTGACTACTTTTGTTCAAGATAAAATGAGATCATTTCTCCCTCTCAGTGTACATGTATGTATGCAAATGAATCTCGATTATAAATTTAATCACAGAAATTCAAATCATAACAAAACCACTAAATGGTTACTCAGTGCCAGAAACTGTGCAAAGCACTCATAAGCATCATTACATTTATTCTTCACAGAAACTTTTAAGAGTGGAAGCATTACGATTCTAGTTTTATAGATGAGGACACTATGGCTGGAAAAGATACAGAGATTTTCTCAAACGGTAAATGACAGAACCTGAATTCAGATCCAGCAGCCTGGCCCCATGGTTTCAGTTCTTCACAAGTGTCTTTTGCTCCTAAAGTTCATGTTGGCTTTCAGAAAAGTTGCATGATGTGTAATAATTTCAAACAAGAGATTTATTTCCATCTTTAATTTCCTCAAATCATTTGGAAAACAGATTTCTAGCAGGCACGTGGTAGCTTATCACAAGTAAGCAAACCATATAAATAGTTTGGATTTCTGAGGGAAACTGTGAGAGATTCTCCTCTCCTTATCCAAGGGCATGTAATATGGAAGCATCAAAGCGGTCATGTTTGTATTTAATGGACGGTAATTCTCTTGTGATCACTCATTCACAGGGCAAGTGTTCCTTGGATGATTAAGCACAAAGTGAGAGATTTAACCCCCATTTTCTCCCTTTGTTGATCTTTCAGACATGGATTGCCTTTTTCCCTGTGCTCTAACAGCAGATTCCTATTCATTAAAAAAAGATTTCTTAATAATTCCAGGAAGTTTGGGATCTCCTGGGATTATCCACACCCTGCATAATCCTTACAGGACATGTCACTCTGAGCAGTCAAATATCTGTTTTTCTCCTTTATCTTTTGTTAGTCACTGTTAGTAGCTGAATTTCTTTTTTATTTTTGAATAGTTTTAAATTTACAAAACAAAAGTTGTGTTTTCTTACAAAAAGTTCCCATATACCCTGCACTTCACTCCTTTTATTATTAACATCTCATATCAGTATGAAATATTTGTCGTGGTTAGTATCTTGAGGGCAAGGTTCACACATACTCTTACTCCCTGTTACTTGATGCACAGTAGGAATGGATCAGTCAGTTGATATGATGAATAAATGAACAAAGATGTATTTCAGAAGAGCATTGTGCACATTTCGGGCCTGAGTTGAACAGCCTTTTGTTCTAAGGAGCACAAATGGCTTTCGGAAGTTCTGAGTTACTATAGAGATTTAGGCCAGAAAAGATATCATTTATGGGCTGAGTGAAATTGTTAAAGTAATTTTACTTGAAAGTCATAATGTGCACTGCTTCACTACACTTTTAAAAATATGACTGTGGATGGTGATTTCTTCAATTTTTTTCTTCCAATTCTGAATCTATTCTTGATTGCCCTGAGTATCATCTTGCTGTTCAGAATGAGTGTCCAATTATATTTAATTGCATCACTTTTCACAGTTAAAATTTCCACCATGACCATTTTTTGTGTTCCTGGATAGCTTTTGGAGTAATCTATTATATTTTTAATTTCCAATGTGAAATAATGGCATGCTCAATTTGCTTCTTATGTTAGTCTAAATATGTGTGTCTGTGGTTATCAATTGTCATTATCCATTCTTTCAGAATTGTTTAATTCACTTTAGTTATAAATTTGCTATGTTTTTGCTGAATCCAACCACACAATAAGTTTCAAAAGTTTTCTCTGTTATAACAATTATATTTCTCAGTTGGCAAGTTAGTGTGCCAGAACAATCAAATGACCAGAGAGAGTTAGCCAAGGGGGATAATAGATTCAAACAGAGGGCTTATTTGGCACACATGTGATGTGATTATCTTTTTTGTTATCTTGAAGAGAATATATTTTACATACTACTGTACAGGAATGATGAAAAAATTTTCTTTACCCTCCTATTTTAAATAGTGTGTTTAGTCTTATTTTTGCAACTTGAGTCAAATCAGTTTCTCTGAATAAAGTTATATTTCACCTATGTAGAAGCATAGAGGAAATCCAGTTCTACACCCAACCATGAATAGGCACAGCTTGCATAGCAATGAAATTTGAGTCAATAATTAGCATATTAGATGGGTACAACATTCCCACCAAGTTGAACTCACTGCAGTGTTTGCTACCTAAGGGGAAACAGCAGATAATGACATGGAATATCTTCAATTTAAGGAGCTTCTATTAGTGGGTAACCAATGGCTTACAATTTTGTGTTTTCCCAAGTACATTGGTATCAGAGTAAGTTACGATAATTTGTAGCTAAGTATTTCAGCTGGCATTTCCTAAATCCCAGCTAGATGCTCAGCATTATAGCCTCCGTGGAAGTTAAGGGAGTCAGTATAGTGTACAGGGCTCAAAGTCACACAAGTGGGGTGACTGCTGTAACAGAGATATTCAGGGGGTAAACAAAGCCCCCTGATCACACCTGAGAGGTGGCCAAGATGTTGAACATCTGCTCCAGATGTGACAAAGTAAATGTAAGCACTTAAAGTCCTAATCTGCTTCTCACAGTCATTAAAATGCACAAAAGTCTTAATACCCCTGTAAAGAGTCAGAGGGATTAAAGGTTAATTTCCTCATTGCAATACTTAAACAGCTCTGCCTGAACCTCAGGGCCCTTATCTGTAAACTAAAGCAATCTACCTTCTAACATTGTTGTGAAAACTAAATTAATGTATTCAGTATAATGCTTTATAAACCATACTCAATAAATGATGACTATTCATTTTAATAAAATCCAGAACATGGACTTAACTGTAAGGTAAGATTAAGGGAAATATGTAGAATTTTCACACAGATGCTAGCCTAGCTCTTTCCACTCTGAATTCAGTTAAGTACAGCATCTAAATTTAGAACTTATATTTGGAAAAATCTGCAATACTAATGCGTAGAAAGTTGAAGAACAGCCTGGAGGGGAAACTTTATGGTGACCTCCTCCCTTCTCTATCCCCCTATCTCTCCTCTTCTTTTTGCGATCTCTCTCTCTTTCTCTCTCTCTCTCTCTGTTTTCTCAGCACTTGGAGTGCATTTTGTTTGTACTTATTGAATGAATTATTACCTCCAGTATTCTTTGGGGAAGGAAACATAGAAAAGGAAAGGGATTGTTACATTTAAAAGGAACCTACCTATGTTTTTCTGTTCTGGAACCTGAGAAGACTTAACTCTGATTACGCAAAACTACAACAACTTTCCAGTATTCAGGGCCCTTAGAAGGTCAATGTGCCAGCAAAACAAAAAACAAAACAAAACAAATGAAACCAGATAAACCAAAAGGTAAGGAAACCAAATCCCCAGTATACATTGTCTTTTCTTGCCTTTGCCTTTGCTGATACACACCAAGCCACTAGTAATAACTGAATTTGTTGACCTGTTGGTATATGTTGACCTGGTGCCAGCACTGTGACATAGCAGGTTAAGCTGCTGTCTGCAATGCTAGCATCCTATATGGGCATCCTTTTGATTCCTGGCTGCTCCACTTCTGATCCAACTTCCTGCTAATTGCCAGGGAATGGAGTGGAACATGGCCCAAGTGCTTGGGACCCTTCACCCATGTCAGCCCAGTCACAGCTGCTGTGGCAATTTGGGGAGTGAAATAGGAGATGGAAGACCTCTCTCTAACTCTAAATCTCCCTTTCAAATATAAATAATTCTTAGAAATGTTTAAGAAAAAATGATCTAAAATGTATATATTTAAATCATTTTCCCATAAATTACATTCTGCTTATTCAGTTTTCAGTGACTAAGAATGAATATATTAATTTTAAGCAATAAAAAGGCTTCAAATGCCGCTAATACAAACAATCCCTTTAATTTTTTTTCTGTTCTGTTAAAGGAGACCACAGATGTAGAATATATTAGTATTTCAATTATTCTCTGCTCACATTTTTCTTCTTTTTAGTGGAATCGTTAGGCAAATATACAGTGTAGCACTTCCTGGGCCTAAAAAATACTTTCACCTGTAAATTCTTCCTCAATTTTCTATGCCCATAGGAAAGGATTTGGGGCTATGTCAAGAGGAGAAGAAGGATTATTAAATGACATTTTCAATTGTTAGTGTTCTGTGTGAATTACAGATATTGAATTTAGTGGATTCAATTTTAATCTGTTTGAGAAGAGAGTGTCACTTTATATCATGTAAGAAATATGCTTTCTCAGTTGGAACACTACACATGCAAGTGTTTCTGTTAACCTTTCAATATATCTTCTAGGATAAAAACAAAAACTCTGTCTTAAATTTTCATGTCTTTTACTATTTTTCCACAATTTGCACAGCGGCTTATCATGTCTTTAAATTACTGACCTAATCTTTAACATGCCTATTGTTTTAATATTTATGTATCATAAAGAGGTATCTGCATTAAAAACTAACCTTAATTTATGGTACATAAACCATGTTATCATTTCCAGAGAAAATATCTCTTATCAATGAGGTTTTATCCAGAGTTCACCACCAAAGTACATCCTGAAACAGTCTTAGGCTTAGTATTGTACTTATATCCTGCCCCTCTAGATCATGGAGACAATGCAAATAGACATTGAAAGTCAAAGAGACCATCACATGGTGGAGGCAGTTGATTTATCAAAAGCACATGTTACTGTTTTCTATAAACATAGACATGCAAAACATACAACTTTCATATTACAAGAAATTACCAAAAACATGCAAAGAATTTGGAAGATATTATATTCCAAACCAATCAGTGTGTTGTTTTCATTGCTTTCAGGCTTTTAAATCTAAATGTCTTTCTCCTGTATAGGGTTAACTTTTGGGGAGTCAAGTTGAATACTCTGACACTGTCTGTCATTAGTGTTTGCTATTTGAAGTTGTTTCCTGAAAGGAATGTAATCATTTCCTTTTAAACAATATATGTTGTTTCAAAGAGAGTGAAAAGAATAGAATTAAGTAAAACAATGTAAAGGTGAAAATATAGACATGCACTTTGAAAATGTGTCTTATCACACTTGACCAATTTGTCTGAAACAAGCTCTAAGCCCATGCTTTTAGAAATGTCAGATCTATATCTGTATCCAGTGTGGTTCAATTTTAATCCATCCATATGCTTGTGATTTAGAAGATAAATTGAAGACACCTTTAGGAAAACATTCCAGAATGACCCTATTAACAGCTGATCGATATTAGACAACAACCACATGGCTTTTTATTTTTTTTTTTCTGTTATCCCTGACACTAAATGTACAGATACAGAGTAGTCATAGAATGAGTCTGCACGGTCATGTCAATATGACTTGTTACATGGACGGCTTTCTGTTCAAAGGCAGGTGATCTGATAAGTTTCGGTGCGTGTAAATGCACTCGTCAAAATTATTACAATCATTTAACAACCAGATAAGGTGATAAACATACTCCATCGACTCATATTCTGATGCTTAGATAATATATTTTACTGTCTTGCATGTAATATTTTTGCTTGTCTAAGAATCTCTGTGTTTAGTTTACTAGGTACAATTTTATATACACAGTTGTTAATTGAGTTGTCTATTTTGAATAAGACCAATTTGCCCAAATTTCATAAAACTTACCCCTTTTGAGTTTAATCCGTCAATGAAGCTTTACTTTTTTTCAAACTCTTCCAAGTCAGAGTCACTGTTTGAGAGAATATGCTTTTCCTGATTGTCTGTTTCCACCATTTTCACTCCTGAAAGTCTTGATTCAATAATCTTTGAAATCCTGCTTAAATCTTCAGGTGATTTTAAAGCTAGAGCTATAAACTCTGTTTGTATCCTGCAACGTTTAGGAAAAAACTTTGGAGTTTTAGCTCCTTGCTCTGAGCTAAGGAGTGTTGAGCCCATAGCCCAAGCATCCTTTGAGGCTTTTCTAAGAAACACTGGCTCCTCCCACCTTCACTGCAGGTAGAATTTCAGTCTCACCTTTACTTGGCTGAGAGTGGGGAGGGCAAAGAAGGAAACAAATATAGTAAGCTAATCAAACTGTCAATAAAAAAGTAGTTAAAACTTTTTTTTCAAAAGAGGGAAAAACACAGTGTCATCTTTAGATCATGTAACTTGTAAGACACAGATTTATTTCTTTTGCAAAACACTGAATAATATTCTTGAGCCAAACTTCTTCTCTCTAGCTCAAACTGTTGTGGTTCCCAATTACTGTGATGACTCATATTTAAGAGATAATATAGGTTTTTTCACATGACAGCTCACAAATCTTCATTCTAATATGTAATTTTTTAAATTTTAAACATTTATTTTTAATTTTTTAGTTAACACATTTCAATATAATTCATAGTACAATTCTAAAAATATAATGATTTTCCCTTCCTCCCTCCCTTCTTTCTCTTCCTCTTCCATCCTTCCATTTTCTTCCTTTCTTTCTTCCTCTTAGTTTTTGAGATAACATATATTTAATTTACGTTACAGTCAAGGGCTTACTTCTGCACCAAATAAGGAGTTCAAAAGGTAAAAAACAAAAAGATCCTAGTTTAGTGGGAATATAGGCAAGTACTAATTTGTAAAGCATGGTTGTTTGTATGTGCAACTGCTATCTTTCACTTTTCCATTAGAGAACTTAGTGTAAGGCTTGAATGCACATTACACTCACTTGGGGAGTGTTTAAAAGGGCCTCCACCCAGATGGAATAAATCTGAATACTTGAAGGCAAGTCTCATTTATTTGAAAGGACTTCGAAATTTCATGGAAAAACAGAATTAAAATGTGAAAATTTAAAATATAAACTGTATATCTCAGCATAAGCTCCACTAAGTCTTAGTCACTTTTGTAAGCATTGATACCAGTCATGTATTTCATCTCTAAAGAAGTGTGAATCATGACATTTAACCATATAAAATCAGCCTTTTTTAAACTATTAACTTCAGAAAAAATGTATGTACTTTAAAGATTTTTTTTAAACGTTGGGAAATAAAGAGAAGTAAAAACTATACGGTGGATGCCTAATGATTTCCCATGCAAACCCTCACAAAACTGCCCTTGTCTAATGAGAGCAATGGTCTGTAGCATTGACCTTGTGGAGAAGGACTCTCTGCTGAAGATTTTCTGAAGGCTTTTTTTTTTTTTTTTTCTGCTAGTACTCTGGATAACTTTTCCTAAACACTCTCCTATTAAGCAGATATTATTGTTCTTTGGCCCTCCACAAAGTTAACAAGCAAAATGTCTTGAGCATCACCCAAAACCTTGATCTGACTTTTGTCCTTGACCAGTCCTGTTTTCCTGTGGATCACTTCTACTTCTTGGTGCCGTTGGTTTGATAGTGCTATTTCTTTAGGATCATATTGGCATTCTTCCAACAAAGCTTCAGGATCCTGTTCTCACTTGATGTTTCCTTTGAAATGTCTGATCTTAGCAGCAGCTGACCTGGATGCAAAAGTTTTGATCCCCATCAAGCAGAAAGTTTGCTTCAGTTTAATTTTTTAGTTAGAGTTGTGTGAGATGAACTACTTGAAAAACCTATGGCATCGGTTATTGTTCTTTTTTGAAATCATTGATCCTTTTCAATCATGAAACAGAATATTTTCCTTGCAAATGGATGAGTATGGTCTGTTGCTGGGGGCTTTATCTTCAACATAATCTTGTTCCACCTTTTTTAAAATTTATTTTAAAATTAATCAATTAATTAATTAATTTTAGAGAGAGAGAGAGACAGACAAATAGACACACACAGAGAGAGAGAGAGAGAGAGAGAGAGAGAGAGAGAGAAAGGTTGAAGCTAGGAGCTGGAACCTCAGTTCATGTCTCCAAAATGAGAAACAGGAACTCAATTGCCTGAGCCATCACTTTTTCCTCCTGGTATCTGCATTAGCAGGGAAGCTAGAATCAGAGGAGGTGTTGGAAACTGAATCCATGCAAGGTGGGACATGAGCATTCCTACCAGCATTTTAACTGTTATGCAAAAAAGTTGCCCCAGCTTGTCTCTTGATAAATTTCTTAACTGTTTATAAGTGGGTGATTTCTTTGGAGAATTGTCCATATAAACTTTTCACAGAATATCAATGAGTTCACCAAGGTCCACTGTAAATTTAATATTTTCTTTCACTTCAATTTTAACAGAATTCATGTTGCTCTGATAGAGTAACTTTTAAACTAATGTAGTTTTATTCTTAGTGAGTTTATATTGAGTTTAAGTGAGTTTATTTTGGCACTAAAAATCGGAAGTCCATGTATTTTTTTCCCACAATGCATATTTTCCATAGACTTTTTGAAGACATATACACACACACACAGAAAACAGTAAGTAATTGCAAGATCTATATAACATTAAAAAATTCTGTTCTAAAAACCTGTTTTCAGTTGCTGGATCTAAAGTAAGGTCTTTGTTGGCAAGAATCATGAATCTACTTTATTTGCTGAGAACATAGGATTTAGGATCTGATGCAAGCTTAG